>NC_063366.1:19790498-19877691 GCF_021869965.1 Rhincodon typus | reverse complement strand
CATCCAGCTCTGCACCTTGTTGTCTCTGTGTTATTGTTACCTGATTTTTGTCTCCTGTCCTTTATGAATAAAGTCAGTACATTGTCCATTTTCCAATCTCCTGCAACATTTCTGGTCAAAGGACTTTTGAAAAATTATCAGTGGATGCACTATCTTCGGAGCTGCTTTTTTTAATAATCTAGGATGCATCCCATCAGGTCCAGGCCACTTACCATTCTTTATTTCAATGGTATCTCCAGCACTTTTTCTGGAGTTATATTTACTATACTTATTTCCTCTCCTCTTTCTCCCCCTATACTTTTAAAATGCTATCATGCATATCATGAACACTAATGTAAAGTAATTATTCAGTTCCTCTACCATTTCCACATTTCCTTTTATTATTTCCCCAGCCTTGTTCTCTAAGTGGCCTATTTTCACTTTGAGCTCTCTCTTTCTTTGCTCTTGCTTTCTACCTTGATAATATTTGCTAGGTTACCCTTAATGTTTATTTTCTACATCTTTATTATTTTTTGATCATATTATCTTAGTTTTTAATACTTCCCCAATCTTCTAGCTTAACAATAAACTTTGCCACATTGTACATTATTTAGAGTCAAAGAGATGTACAGCACAGAAACAGATCCTTCAGTCTAACTCTTCCATGCCGATCAGATATCCTAAATAAATCTAGTCCCATTTGCCAGTATTTGGCCCATATCCCTCTAAACCCTTCCTATCCATATGCCCATCCAGATGCCTTTTAAATGTTGTATTTGTACCAGCCTCCATCACTCTGGCAGCTCATTCCATATACACACCAAAAGTTGCTCCTTAGGTCCCTTTTAAATCTTTCCCCTCTCACCTTAAACTTATGCCCTCTAGTTTTTGACTCTCTCAGCCCAGGGAAAACTTGTCTATTTACCCTATCCATGCCGCTCATGATTTTATAAACCTCTCCTTCAATTTGATGCTATCCTTAACTTTCCTGGTGAACTATGGTTGGTTTATCACTTTCCTAGAATCCTTCTTACTCACTGGGATATATAATTATGAAACATGCACTATTTTCTATTTTGTCAACCGTATTTTCTGTTAAGATTATTTTCCGAGTCTACTGTGTTCTGTTCAGCCCTCATTCCTTTGTAATTTTGCTTAATTATACAGTTTCTGATGCAAGTTCCTCCATTTCAAACTGACACTATGCTCAGTCTCCTCTAACATGTATTTTAATCTGAGATCATTTATTAAACCTGCCTCACTACACAACACCAGATCCAAAATAACTGGATTCCTGGTTGTGTCAACAGCATATTGCTGAAGCAAACTGTGCTGAACACATGCTATAAATTCTTTTCTGTGGCTGGTTTGCCAATCTGACTTTCACAATCCACATAAAGATTAAAATCACCAAGATTAATATACTGCTTATTTTATATGCTGTCATATGACCTCATTTATTCTCTGTCCTATGATATAGGTACCATTAGGGGACCTGTAGACTAGCCCACCAGTGTCTTCTCTTTAGTAATTCTTCCATCCAGCCTTGTGAATTGCATATCTTCCAATCCGAGATAATTTCTTACTATTGTACTTAATCTATCCAGTACTAACAATGCTATCCCAGCACACTTTCCTTCCTGTGTATCCTTTGAAAGTCACATGCCTCTAGATATTTAGTTCCCAACACTGATTGCCTTGTAACCATGTCTCCATATTGGCTATAAAGGCATACCCTTTAACTTTAACTTCTTAAATAAAAAATTCACTCATGTGATATGTGTGTCACTATTTCAGACAACTTTTATTACCAATCTAGTTTGATATAACTGAGTGGCTTGCTAGGTCATGTCAAAGAACAGTTAAATTTCAAGCACATTTCCATGTTTCTGAAGTCACATGCAGGCCCGAACACTCAAGGACAGCAGTTTCCTTCCTTGAAAGGCATTAATGAACCACATGGGCTTTTATGACAATTGCTTTCCAGATTTTACTTCCATTAAATTCAAATTCAAATTCTGCCATGGTGGGATTTCAACCCAGGTTCTCCAGATTATTCCTCAGATCTCTGGATTACTAGTATATTGGCAATACCAGGCCATTACTTCCTGTTCATGTTGTTAGTTCCTTTATTTTGTCCTGAAGTTTGGAGCTTTTGCTTTTCTAAATTACTCCTAACCGTTCAAATTCTTTCAGTAGAAACCTCCTTTCTGGATCTATCAATGTTGATGGTATTAATGAGTACGACAACGACATTTCCCTCGGGTGGGGGACTTCAAGACTCGGGTGGCATATTTTTAAGGAGAGAGGAGAAAGATTTAAAAAAAATACTAAGGGCAACTATTATTTTACACATGGAGTGGTTCATGTGTGGAATTAACTTCCAGAGGAAGTAGTAGATGTGGGTGCAGTCACAACATTTAAAAGACATTTGGATAAGCACGTGGATAAGAAATGTTTGGAGGGAAATAGGCCAAATGCAAGCAGTTGGGACCAGTTTAGGTTGGGATTATGGATGGCATGGTCTGGTTGGTTTGAAGGGTCTGTTTCCGTACTGTAAGACTCTATAACTGGATCCCTCCCTCCCAATCCAAGTTCTTCTCCAGCCCGAAGGTAATATCTTTATTCCTGGCACCAGGCTGACAACACAGACTATGAAACTTCCACTTCTGGCTGAGAGGAACAATATATTGTTCATTGGAACTTACAAGACACTAAGATATTGTTGCCACAGGCAAATTAATCTAAGAGATTACAATCGTAGGACATGGGGACGATCATTTAGGTCTGAGATGAGTAGAGTCATAGAGCCATAGATTTCTACAGCATGGAAACAGGCCTTTTGGCCCATGCTGCCAAAATTAAACTTAGTCCCATTGGCCTGCATTTGGTCCATATCCGTCCATACATATCCTAAACTTTAAAGAAAAGGTAAGCATGGGAATAGAGTCTAAAAGTCCAGAACGATAATAAAAGTGACTATAAAGTACTTAAATTTCAGAAGTTCTAGACATTTCCAAACATAAATCCATGCCTGCTAGCTGAAGAACGAGGCACTGCTACCTCCACGTGCTGGTCCCCATCCAGACTCGCTCTGCTTCTGCTCCCTGATGCCATCTTTCAAGGACTTGGCCCGTATTTTCTCTGCTGCCGTCCTTATGGGATTTGACCTATGCTCTCCCTGCTGTCATCTTTATGGGATTTGGCCTATGCTCTCCCTGCTGCCGTCTTTATGTGATTTGGCCTATGCTCTCCCTGCTGCCGTCTTTATGGGATTTGGCCTATGCTCTCCCTGCTGCCGTCTTTATGGGACTTGGCCCGTGATCTCCATGCTGCCGTCTTTATGGGACTTGGTTCAGAGACAGTAGGAACTGCAGATGCTGGAGAATCTGAGATAACAAGGTGTAGAGCTGGGTGAACACAGCAGGCCAAGCAGCATCAGGGGAACAGAAAGGCTGACGTTTCGGGCCTAGACCCTTCTTCAGAGAATGATGCTGCTTAGCCTGCTGTATTCATCCAGCCCATGCTTGCCTTGCTGCTGCTGCTCCTCCGGGTCTCGGCCCATGCTTCGCTCTGTTGCCGTCATTCCGGGATTCAGTTCATGACTCGGCCCGTGCTCATTTCCAGTGCTGCTGCGGTACACATCCCGCGCACTCAGCTCCCGTCCGGTCTCGGCTCGTCTCCCTTGACTCCTTCCTCCAGGTATGGGCAATTAAAAGTTGGCGGTATGGGGATGGGAAGATAAAAATACTGCAAGCAGGAGAAAAAAAATGAAAGGAAAAGGAACTGGTGAGCAGAGGAGCTCCGACTGGAGGATCTCACCTGCTGCCGTCATGCCCTGTGATTCCTGGTTCTGGACTCTCCGGTATTATTTCAGTCCATTTTTATGTTACTCTAATTTACTTTCATATTCCCTTTTCTTTATCTTTATCAGTTTCTCAGATTCCAAGCTCCAGGAGTAAATTGTAGCAATGTCATGGGGCTAGTAATCCAGGTGAAAATTCTGAGGACAAGCATTCAATCCCACATGGAGCTGTGTCAAACTGAATTCAGTTCGTAAGTGGAATTGTAAGATAACCTTCATTGATAACCATAGAACTATTACTGATTGTTGTTAAAACCCATCTGTTTTATTAATGTTCTTTTGGGAAGGCAATCTGTCATTCTTATCTGGCCTGGTCACATGAAGTCCAGATGCACAACGATACAGTTCAGTCTTAACTAACCTCTGAAATGGCCTAGAAAGTCATGTATAAAGTAAATGCTGGCCATACCAGTGATATACATGCAACATGAAAGAAAAGAAATGCACCCAGTCCTCTTCATTTAGCAACTTATAAGCCATTTCCTGATGTCTGTGTGCCTCCTTGATAAATTGATAAAAATATTTCCCACATCCCAAGATTCATTTTCACAATCTGAAATCTGTGCCTTATTCCCCTGTTTATAGACACTCCTTCACTGTTTTGACACAGTGCTGATAGTGTCAGCCACTTATCAGAGGAAACCACAGAAAACAATGTATAATAATGGAGAGGATTAACAGCAGGGAATGTGATCCTTTAATGCACATATTGGCCCTGTCACAATAGTATTTATACATCAAGATGATTAAAGTAACAGTGTTTACCTGCATCAATAGAGTGTATCATTTCTCTCCACACTATGTACTGTAAAGGGCCTTTAAACTTTCCAATAGACAAGGCAGCATCTACTGCCGAGCGTGGGTGATGTTCATCCTTAATGCTGTAAATATTAAATAGCTAAGGTTTAACATTCTCCTTTGTGAGAATATTATAGACATTATTTAAATCATCAAGGTACCCAATGTTCCTATATTTCAGCATTTGTGTCAGAGCCAAATTGTTAGAAAGTAAAATGTAATTGCAAAGAGTTGTATGAGTAAAAACAAAACATAGTTCATCAATAGTAAGTAAATTTCTTGCTTTATGACCAACATTGGTTTAATTTGATGATTACCACAAAATATTCTCCTAATAACCAGAGAAAAACTATTATTTTAGCAAATTATTTTATGAAACTGTACAATCTTAAGAAAAATTATTATCTTACCTTCTTTTCTGACAAGCTTCATCCTAGAACAACAAAACCACCAAAAGAAAGACATTTCAGGACGGTACAATAAAATGAAGAACTGTGGATGCTGGAGATCGAGTTCCTGAGTTCCCATGCCCTTATATCTGTCTCACCCTTGCTGCAGAATGCCATCAAGACTCAATGCAAGCTATAAGAACAATAGGTAGACAAACAGGAGGTTGGAAGAACACAGCAAGGACCTGAAGAAGGGTAATACATAAAATATTGACTTCTCCTTTCCTCCAGATGCTGTCTGGCTTGCTGTGTTCTTCCAGCCTTCTTTTGTCTACCTTGGATTCCAGCATCTGCAGGTTTTTTTTGTCTCCATAAGAACAATAACTCATCTTCTGCTTAAGGACCTAAAGCCTTCAAGGATTCAGTATCAATTTTAATAACTTTCAAGCATTATCACCTTCTTTCATGTCTATTACCCACTCCCACACCCCAACTCTGGCACAACCTGAATTGCTTTCACCGTAGCCAATCCATTTATGTCTACTCATTTTCTCCATTATCACCTATTTAGGCTCTTTTCTTTCCTAGTACACTGTCAACATTTCTGTTGTGTGCCTAACACTTTTTTTTTCCCTCTCTCTCCCTGGGCTCAGTCTCCACCCATCCACTCAATGCATCCCCCCCTCCCTCACACACACACACACACACACACACACACACACACACACACACAGAGAGATTAGGAACTGGATCTCAATATCTGTCTGGTGAACAAGCACAGTCATCATGTTCCTCATCCACTTCCTAATATCTTTCACAGTCATCATGTTTTTTTTTACACAAGAAGTGGGCGTTACTTGTTTGCTCAGAGGGCACTTAAGAGTCAACCACATTACAGTTATCCTTTGATGAAGGATCACTGAAATTGAAATGTTGTGGCTGCTTCCTTTAACAGATGCCCTGCTGTCTCCATCATCCTCTGTTTTTACTTAAGAATCCAACATCCACGGTTGTTTTCATTTAAGCATGTTTGTAAATAGCCTTCTGAATTGTGATGTGACATACCTCAGGAGCAGGTGGCACTTAAACCCAGCCCTTCTAGCCTTTTAGTGACACTACCACTACATCACAAATAGTCTAGTTTATTTTATTCCGAGTCTGGTGACACATGGGGCACCATGGCGGCTCAGTGGTTAGCACTCAAAGATAGCAAAAACTGCAGATGCTGGAGTCAGAGACAACACAGTGTGGTGCTGGAGGAACACAGCAGGCCAGGCAGCATCACTGGGGCAGGAAAGTTGACGTTTCAAGTTGGGGCCCTTCTTCAGAAATAGGGAGGGGGAAGGGAGCTGGGAAATAAATAGAGAGGAGGGGTGGGGCTGGGGAATTTAGGTGGGATGGTGATAAGTGAGTGCAGGTAGGGAGTGGTGGAATGGGTGGGGCAGATAGGTGGGAGAGAAGATGGACAGGTTGTGTCAGGTCAAGGAGGCCAGGATGAGAGGGAGGGTTGGACATGGGATGAGGCCGGCAGTGGGGACACTTTAAAAATGGTGAATTCCATATTTAGGCGATCTGGGCTGTAGGCTCCTGAGGCGGAATATGAGGTGTTGCTCCTCCAGTTTGTGGGTGGTGTCATTGTGACACTGGAGGAGGCCCAGGATGGACATGTCACCCAGGGAGTGGGAGGGGGAGTTGAAATGGTTGGTGACTGAAAGATAGTGTTGTTTGTCACGTACAAAGCATAGATGGTCTACAAAACAGTCTCTGAGTCTACACTTGGTCTCACTGATGTTGAGGGGGCCACATTGGGAACAGCGGATACAGTAGATTAAGTTGACAGATGTGCAGGTGAACCCCTGTCTGTGTGAAATGTTTCTTTTGGGCTTAGAATGGAGGTGATGGGGGTACTTCGCAATGGCAGGAAGTGCTACACCTGCCCCTACACCTTCTCCCTCACCTCCATTCAAGCCCCAAAACAAACCTTTCACACAGACAGGGGTTTACCTGCACATCCATCAACTTGGTCTACTGGATCCGCTGCTTCCGATATGGCCTCCTTTCCATCTATGAGAACAAGACTCTGAAACTGTTTCATTGAGTATCTGTGTTCTGTACGTGACAACAACACCCCCTTCTGGTTGCCAACCACTTTAACTCCCCCTCCCACTCCCTAGGTGACATGTCCATTCCGGGCCTCCACCATTGCCACAATACCACCACCCAGAAACTGGAGGAACAACACCTCATATTCTGCCTAAGAAGCCTACAGCCAGATGGCCGAAACATGGATTTTACCAGTTTTAAAATCTCCCCACCCCCGGCCTCATCACATGTCCAACCCCCCCCTCTCATCCCACCTCCTTGACCTGACACAACCTGTCCAACTTTTCTCCCACCTATCCGCCCCACCCACCTCACTGACCAATCCTCACCTGCACTCACCTATCACCATCCCACCAACCTTCCCTAGCCCCACCCCTCCTCTCTGTATTTCTGAGCTCAGTTCCCCTTCCCCATTTCTTAAGAAGGGTCCTGACCCAAAACATCAACTTTCCTGCTCCTCTGATGCTGCCTGGCTTGCTGTGTTCCTCCAGCTCCACACTGTTGTCAGTAATTAGCACTGCTGCCTCACAGCCAGGGACTAAGTTCGATTCCAGCCTCGGGCAACTGTCTGTGTGGAGTTTGCATGTTCTCCCCCTAACTGTGTGAGCTTTCGCCGGTTGCTCCCTCCGTCCAAAGATGTGCAAGTTATCTGGATTGACCTTGCTAAATTGTCCATAGTATAGGTTAGGCGTGTTAGCTGTGGGAAATATAGGGTTAAGAGATGGCCTTCAGAAGTTTTGTGCGGATTTGTTGGGCTCAAGGGCCTGTACCCACACTGTGGGGATTCTATGATGCAGGTAAGGAAAGTAATTACTTTTCCAAAACATTAGTGAACCAGATGCTTTCCCAACATCAAGATTAATTCCTGTTTTTTTTAAGTATAAAGACTTTAAGTTCCACCATCTCCCGTGAGAGGACTCAAACTCGGATTAGAGCTTTATCAGAGTTTCTGGATTAATAGTCTAGCTATGATACCACGAGGCAAATTGTCTCCCGTTATCCCATTATAACAAATACACGCTCACACGCATAAAACTATACAACGGAAGTTTAGGCAGTGCTTTAAACTTAGACGATACGCTAATAATAACAGACCAAGTTCAAGATCAGGCCAACTCATTCCCGGGAAATTGCGGGTATCACTGGGATTCTGTACACACCGTATGAGAGTTGTCTGCAGCCGAATAGCCCAAACAGAGAGGAAAAGTAATCAGATATACTGTTGCTAATTCTTCAATTAATTCAACGTTAATTTCACAGCATTGACAGTTATTTGGTCGCATTTGGTGGTCCTCACCTTCAGAAATATCAAATCGTCTTTTTGCTCCATCTGTTTCTGTAACTTTGAGAGTTTCTCCACAATAGAAATTAAATTCTCCCGAATCGCTCGAAGGTTTTTTCTCCATTGTTTCCAGGAGCCTCTTCTCTTCTTCCCTGAGATCTCTGAGTCAACGCTGCTCTTTCTCAATAAGAACCTGGCGCATTTTAGTGAAGTGGGATGTGATGTGGGTCTGCAGACTGCTTGTTTGTTTCTGCCAAAAGAAATGTGAATCTTCATTAATGTCTCGCGATTAAGGGAGCAAAACTAACCGAGATCGCAGAAAATCAGCACACGGAAACTTCACCCTCACTTCGTGAATCTTCCGTTCCTGGATCAGTTCCGTTTCTACAACCGCTGATTTCTTCTCTGTGAGAGAATCTGAGGAAGATTTCAGTTTATGCTGGGAGTGCCAGGAAAAAAAATCCAAAATAGAAGTTAAGCCGTGAAAATGTGATAAACATATCATTTACAAAACAGTTTCTTTTTTTTATTGATAGAATCCCTACAGTGTGGAAACAAGCCATTCGGCCCAACAAGTCCACACCGACTCTCCGAAGAGCATCCCACCCTATCCCTGCAACCCTACCTTGTAGATTTTAACAGCTTCTTTAATGTGTATGAAGCGGTGCTCTCTGTGTTCCGGCGCAGTGACACAAATCACACAGATCAGTTTCTCGTCAGTTTCGCAGAATAGCTTCAGGTTTTCTTGATGTGTCTCACAGCGAAGTTTACTTCCCTGATCGTTCTGTATCTCGTTTAATTTTCGAGCTTTCTCGGCCAGATTCGCTAAGGCCCGATTTAACCTGAGGTTTCTTTCAGGAAATACCACTCTACATTGCGGGCAGGAGTTTATCTCCTTTCCTCAACTCTGGCTGATACAGGAGCGGCAAAAGTTGTGTCCACAATCCAGCGAAATGAAATCGGTGAAGAAATCAAGACAAATGGGACAAATTGCCTCCTCGGTCAAGCCCTGCAAACTCAGAACTTGCTGTCTGCAGGCCATGTTCTCAGATTTTCATTCCAAATCGCTTCCTGTTTCAATGGTACTGCAATGCTCAGCACTTCGAGAAAATCCGTCTGAGAGTTCTCGACAATTCCACATCCTGTCGATTTTTGCACAGGAGGGGAAAAATAAGATCAAACAGCGCAAAGGACAAACAGGACACGCGATTGAGTGGAGTAATTGAATGCAAGGCGGGATGGTGAAAATTCCATTGAGCTGTCCCGGTTGTTGAGAGAGGATCGAGGGAAGAAGGAGGAGGCGAGACGGAAACAACGCACAAAAAAATTCTGTGGATGGTGTAAATCTGAAGTTACAAGTGAAAAGCGCTGGAAATAGTATGTCTGACAGAGTTTGCGGAGAGAGAAAAACAGAATTGACGCGTTAGGCTTGTGATTTTTCATCAAATCCGAGAGAGGTTAGCAACGTTCTTGGGTTTTCTGCTATTTAGTGAAGGGAAGATGAGGCTGAATTTCACACAGACTGTGGTGCGTACATGGAATGAGCTGCCAGAGGAAGTGGTGGAGGTTGGTACAGTTGCAACATTTAAAAGGCATCTGGACGAATACGTAAGCAGGAAGGGTTTAGAGGGATATGGACCAAATGATGGCAAATGGGACTAGATTAATTTAGGATAGCTGGTCAGCATGGTCGAGTTGGACCGAAGAGTCTGTTTTCGTGTTGTATATCTCTATGACCCAATAATTCTCAAAAAGCGAACAAAAACAAAGTTGCTGGAAAAGCTCAGCAGGTCTGGCAGCATCCGTGAAGGAGAAAACAGAGTTAACGTTTCGGGTCCGGTGACCCTTCCTCAGAACACTCTCAAAAATGTTCAGGTTCACAATAGGACAGATTAAAAGACAGACGTTTTGAGAAGAAACAAAAGATGTGACTAGAGCAGGTATGAATGGTCAGTAGCAGTCATACCGATGCAAGAATTTAGTAACACGGTAGAATTTGTAACAAAATGTTGGCAAAGTTTGAGGACATATAATCAAGATAGTTGTGGGAGTAGGTTGGCCTATAATGCATGTTTTATAGCATTTCTGATTTTCCTCAGAAATAGAGAGAGGAATCAAGAAGTGAAGAATCAATGATGAATCAGATTAAAATGAGGGAAAGCTGGAAATTTAAAGCAAAGTTAATTGCATTTTCTTGCTCAGGGTGTAAGCACGGAGCAGCACTGTTAAAGTAATCAATGTCTAGGAGAATAGAGGTGAGGGAAAGAGGGAATGAATAAGACACTAAAAATAAAACTCCCCATATCCCATGTAAAGGCAAGTGAAACTGGAAGCCAAAAGCACATCCATAACAATACCTTTATTTTGAAGGAAGTGAGTGGAGTTGAAAGAGGAGCTGTTCAAAATGGCGTGGACATCCTAGGTGAAGAGAAGATGACTACGGCCCCAGAATTAAAACAGTTGAAGTGACATGGATATTGGAAGAGTGATGAGAAGAGAATGGATTGGGGCAGAAAAATAAAATTCAAGAAAGAAAGGAATTAGTTCAGTGGCTGCGAAAAGAAAATAAAGTAATGAATCTGCTGTGGCATTTGGATTTTGGAAAGGAAGCTAGAGTGACCTCTTTAAGGTTGGGGACTATGAGATGAAAAGCTATGGAGGAACGATTTGCAGAAAGAGATGAGGTCAGTGGTAATCCTATAGGCAATGGCTTGGTTTTCAGTGTGGTCAAGGGGATGGTAGGAGGAAGCATCAAAGAGTTATTTTTGAGCCTCCATTAGGTAGAGGTCAATCTGTCAGAGAACAACTCCATCATGTTTGTCCGCAATACTATATGGCAGCCACAGTGGCTCAGTGTTTAGCACTGCTTCTCACACACCTGGGACCTTGGTTCGATTCCACTCTTGGAACTGTCTGTGTGCAGTTTGCATGTTCTCCCCTTGTCTGCATGTGTTTCCACCGGGTGCTCAAGTTTCTTCCCACAGTCCAAAGATGTGCGAATTAGTTGGATTGGCCATGCTAAATTGCCCCTAGATTACATGGATGTGTAGGCAAGGTGGATTAGCCATGGGAAATGCAGGGTAATAGGGATAGGGTAGGGGGGGTGGGTCCCCCACATCCTTGACCTGACAAAACCCGTCCATCTTCTCACCTATCCGCCCCACCCTTCCCACTGAGTAATCTCTACAAACCCCTACCTGCATCCACCTATCACCATTCACCTACTTTCCCTCAGCCCCAACCCCTCCCTAAATTTATTTCTGAGTTCCCTTCCCCTTTCCCAGTCCTGATGAAGAGTCCAGACCCAAAAAGTTGACTTTCCTGCTCCTCTGATGCTGCCTGGCCTGCTGCGTTCCTCCAGCTCCACACTGTGTAATCTCTGACTCCAGTATCTGCAGTTCTTGCTATCTCTCAGGGAACACAGACAGCCATTCTAATTAGCAGGTTTTGATGATGGTGTCCTGTAAGGATCCATGTTGAGGTTTCAACTATTCACTGTTCTTACACTCAATTATGCATTAGGTGCAATTGCAATGCATTGAATGAATAAGTTAAGCTTTAATGTGAGTTGATCGCAGGATATAGCTTATCAGTTTTGCAAAAATACAAGACAGTGACAAGGAGATGGTGCTGCACCCAAGTGGAAGCTTTGCGCTCCTCATCTTGGCTGTAAGATGTTTTGCGGTCGCAGCTCTTCTGCATGGCATGCAAGACAAGCAGAAACTTTATGCTATGTTTAAGCATACATCACAGAATCTGCTGTGCCCTCTATATTTATACTTCCCTTTTCCTTATCACACATCCTGCAAAGGCTTCCTGTTTGTCGTGTTGAACATTATTTCATTCAGCTTAATGGTCACTCAGTGTGTTGGTTATATGTTTATTCCAAAATACCAACAGAACATAATGAATTAATAGCTCATGTCAAGTCACTGCAAATCAAAAAACAAAGCCTCATTATCATTACAAAATGAGAAATTGCTGGAGAATGCAGGAGGTCTGGCAGCATCTGCAGCGAGAAAGCAGAGTTAATGATTTGAGTCCAAAATTGAGTCTGCTCTACCATTTAATATGATCATGGCTGATCAAGCACACCAATTAGTTTTACGTACACTAACCCAAAACCATTTACATTTTGGAATTCAGAAATCTATCAACTTTTGTTTTAAATATACTGAGGGACTGAGCTTCCACATGGACAGAGAATTTCAAAGGGTCACAACCGTCTGAGTAAAATAAATTCTCCTCATTTAAGTCCTAAAACTTCACTCCCTCGTTTAAAATTGTGCCCCATGGTTCTAGGCTTCCCAACCAGGGGAAACATTCACCTACCCTGTCTATCCATTTAAGTACTTTGTTTCCAAATGTTACAATGAGGCCATCTGTCATTCTTCAACACTCTGGTCAATACACACTCAGTTTGCTCAATCTGTATTCATAGGACAATCCTGCCATCCTGGAATAAGTCTAGTGAGCCTTCATTGCACTTCCTCAATGGCAATAATACCTTTCCTGAGATAAGGAGACCAAAACTGGACACAGTACTCTAGATGCAGTCTAACCTAGATATTAAACAATTGAAGAAAGACTGCACTATTCCTGTACTTAAATTGTCTTACTTGGTTAAGTGAATGAGCAACATGTTGACAAATGTATTTCAAGATATGTACATGTGAAGTCATCTTTTAATGGAAAGTACAGGGTACTTTATTAATAATGAAAAACTAAGTGTGGATCCAAAGAGACGTTGGCACAGGTCATTAAAATGCAAGAAGTAAAGAGAACAAAATGGTAATGGAATGCTAGCCCTTTACTTCTACAGAATTGGATTACAAAGGGTGAAATGTCATATTTCCACTATACGAAACACCAATTAAACTGGAGTAAGAGACGCACACTCAGTTATTTATGTATGTTATTATCGGGGCAAGAATCTTTTTCAACCAGCAGTTAAAACTGATGTTTAGAATGGTGAGTTTCCACCATTACTTTCCTGGACACAGCATCTGAGGAAAACAATAGTAGCATTGGAAGGAGTGTGGTGCAAATTTATTAGAATGATAACTGGATTCCAAGGTTTAAATTGTGAGGAGAAATTAAACAAACAAATTTGTATTGTATGGATATTACAAGGATCAGGAGTGATTTGGTAGAGATTTTCAAGATATTTAGGGGAATATGTAAGGCAGATTGAGAGAAACTGTTTTGTTAATTGGGAATCTGGTCTAGGGATAATAATCTAAAAATTAGGGCCAGATCTTTCAAGGGTGAAGTAAGTATAAATATCATACAAATGGTGTGAGTGGAGTGTCAACAGTTTGAGGTCTCTGCAGGTGATCAGGAGTGTCAGACGGTGTGAGTAATGTGTCAACAGCTGAATAACAAGCAAAGGGATGATTTATAATCTGATTAAATGAGGCAGACAGATAATGACAAAAAAATTAAAATAAGGTGGCGCCAGAGGCAATCTAATGACTGGAATAACATAGTAGGTATAAGAATCACATGCTGAGGGTCTAAGCAAAGTAGTAAGTAATCCAAAACTATACAAACTAATTAAGGTAGACAGATCATAACAATTTATCAGAGATAGTAGGAACTGCAGATGCTGGAGAATCTGAGATAACAAGGTGTAGAGCTGGATGAACACAGCAGGCCAAGCAGCATCTTAGGAGCAGGAAGGCTGACATTTCGGGCCGAGACGCTTCATCAGAATTGGGGGAGGGGAAGCGGGTTCTGAAATAAGTAGGGAGAGAGGGGGAGGTGGATAGAAGATGGATAGAGGAGAAGATAGGTGGAGAGGAAACAGACAGGTTGAAGAGGCGGGGATGGAGCCAGTAAAGGTGAGTGTAGGTGGGGAGGTAGGGAGGAGATAGGTCAGTCCAGGGAGGATGGACAGGTCAAGGGGGCAGGATGAGGTTAGTAGATAGGAAATGGGGGTGCGGCTTGAGGTGGGAGGAGGGGATAGGTGGGAGGAAGAACAGGTTAGGGAGGTGGGGATGAGCTGGGCTGATTTTGGGATGCGGTAGGGGGAGGGGAGATCTTGAAGCTTGTGAAATCCACATTGATACCATTGGGCTGCAGGGTTCCCAAGCAGAATGAGTTGCTGTTCCTGCAACCTTCGAGTGGCATCGTTGTGGCACTGCAGGAGGCCCAGGATGGACATGTCATCTGAAGAATGGGAGGGGGAGTTGAAATGGTTCACGACTGGGAGGTGCAGTTGTTTATTGCGAACCGAGCGTAGGTGTTCTGCAAAGCGAACACCAAGCCTCCAATGGTTTCCCCGATGTAGAGGAGGCCACAACGGGTACAGCGGATGCAGTATACCACATTAGCAGATGTGCAGGTGAACATCTGCTTGATGTGGGAAGTCTTCTTGGGGTCTGGGATGGGGGTGAGGGAGCAGATGTAGCACTTCCTGCGGTTGCTGCTTGGCCTGCTGTGTTCATCCAGCTCTACACCTTGTTATAACAATTTATCAGGTGTTGATGTCAAGACAAGACATAGAAAGATTTTACAGATACAGAACAGTATGTCGAGTCACATGCAGTGTGACATAAAGCTAAGATCACGGCTGAGGCTGACTTCATGGTTATGGAACTTGGCTATCAGTTTCTGCTCAGCAATTCTATCTTGTTGTGTATCTCAAAGGCTGCCTTGGAAGATGCTTACCCGAAGATCAGAGGCTGAATGTCCTTGACCACTGAAGTGTTCCCCGACTGGGAGGGAATATTCTTGTCTGGCAATTATTGTGTGGTGTCCATTCATCCATTGTCGTAGTGTCTGCATGATCTCACGAATATACCATGCCTTAGGGCATCCTTGCCTGCAGAGTATGAGATAGTCAACACTGGCCAAGTAATATGAGTATCTGCCTGTATGCGATGGGCGATGTCCCACATGTGATGGTAGTATCCATGTCGATGATCTGACTTGTCTTGCAGAGGTTGACGTGGCAGGGTTGTGTGGTGTTGATGTCAATGTTACAGTTAGATTTCCAGATGTTTCACTAGGCACCACATCAAAGGTTAATATGCAAATAAGAACTCATTGTTCTGGGGGTAACATATTAGCATGTCTAGGGTATAGGTCAGACCATTTCTGGATTACAGTACAGTTTTGATCCCCATATTTAAGAAAGGATATAGTTGTATGAGAGGAAGTTCCAAAAATGTTATTTAGACTGAGACACCAGTTGGAATCATATCTCGCAGACAGCAAGGTGATTATGGATTTTTGAGGCCAATTATCACATCCCTAAGAAAAGGCAGCAGGAATTCTTTAGGGCGGTGTCCAAGCCTCGACCAACTTCCTCAATAACATTCCATCCATCATTAGATTCTAAAGCAGTCCTTGTTCAAATGCAGCACACTTGGGATGATACATTTGTTTGATGCATAATTATAACTGACAATCAAGTCCCAGATAAGAACCTTCTTAATAGATCATATCTTGATTTGTTTTGGTTTTAACAAAGTGATTTCTTGCTGAAACATAGGCAAAGACAGTTGCAGATTTTGCTGAAATGATAATGGAAGGTTTCAGTTATAAGGAGAGGCTGAATAGGCTGGGACTTCTTTCACTGAGTATAGGAGGTTGAGCGGTGACCTTTTAGTGGTTTATAAAATCATGAGAGGTATAGACAAGGTGAATGTTAGGTGTCTTTTTCCTGAGGATTCAAGACTGGGGGCATATTTTTAAGGTGAGAGGAGAAGGATTTAAAAAAGACATGACTGGCAATTTTTTTTATGCGCAGAGTGAGTCATGTGTTCAATGAACTTCCAGAGGAAGTGGTGGATATGGGTACTGTTACAACATTTAAAAGACATTTTATGAATACATGAATAAGAAATGTTTGGAGGGATACTGGCCAAGTGCAGGCAGGTGGGACTAGTTTAGATTGGGATTATGGTCAGCACGGACTGGTGGACCGACGGGTCAGTTTCCATGCTGTATGACTGTAATACCTGGAATGGGACACTGGAGGGGGCTGTTCGTAGGACCAAAAGAGTATCTTGTGAGGAAAAATTGAACAAACTGCACCTGTATCCATTGGAGATTAAAATAATTAGACATGATTTTTTGAAGTACATAAGTTCCTATGGGGGATTGACAGGGTGAATGCTGAACAGGTGATATTTCTTTTCGAAGAGGCCAGATCTAAATGACGTTATCTAAACGTAAGAAGTTGTACATTTAAGATGGAGACCAAGAGTTTTCTTTCTCTGAGGATTATGAGTCATTGGAACTCTTTCCCAGAAAGCGGTAAAGGTTGGGTCATTGAATATTTTTAAGGCAGCAATAGATTCTTCAATAAGAATGGAGTCAAAAGTCATTGGCAGTAGGTAGGAAATTGGAGTTGCAGTCACAATTAGTTCAGTCATGATCTTATAAAGTATGGGTTTGGCTAGAACATAAGAACATAAGAACTAGGAGCAGGAGTAGGCCATCTGGCCTTTCGAGCCTGCTCCACCATTCAATAAGATCATGGCTGATCTTTTCGTGGACTCAGATCCACTTACCCGCGTTCTCACCGTAACCCTTAATTCCTTTATTGTTCAAAAAAAATCTACCTTTTCTTTAAAAATGTTTACTGAAGTAGCATCAACTACTTCACTGGGCAAGGAATTCCATAGATTAACAACCCTCCGGGTGAAGAAATTTCTTCTCAGTTCAGTCCTAAATCTGCTCCCTCTAATCTTGAGGCTGTGCCCTCTTGTCCTAGCTTTACCTGCCAGTGGAAACATCCTCTCTACTTCTATCTTATCTATTCCCTTCATAATTTTATATGTTTCTATAAGATCCCCGCTCAATCTTCTGAATTCCAATGAATATAATCCCAATCTACTCAGCCTCTCCTCATAAGCCAACCCCCTCAACTCCGGAATCAACCTAGTGAACCTCCTTTGCACCCCCTCCAGTGCCAATACATCCTTTCTCAAGTAGAAGGGGCTAAATGGCCTATTTCTGCTTCCAATTCACGTGTACACAAATAGAATTTCGCTAACCAAATGTATTGTAGGATCTGGGAAAAAGTATACATATGGAGGAGTTCAGAAGACAACAAGATAAAGCAGCAGAATTAGGCTATACAGTTTACAGTACCTAGTCTGCCCTGTCATTTGATCATGGCTGATGTGTTTCTTGATCTCATTCTCCTGCCTTCTTGCTTTGAAAAACTTATCCATCTCTGTCTTAAATGCATTCAAAGACTTGGCCTCCACAGCCTTTGGTTGCAATACATTCTATGGATTCACCACTCTCTGGCTGAGGAAATTCCTCTTCATCTCATTTCAAAAGGTCATCCCTACATTCTGAATCTGTGTCTTCAGATCCTCGTCTCTCCTACTAGTGAAAACATATTTTATATATCCACTCTATCCAGGCCTCTCAGCTTTCAATGTGATCCCCCTCATCCTTCTAAACTCCATTGAGTACAGACCCAAAGTCCTCAACCACTCCTCATTTGAAAAGCCTTTCATTTTTTAAAATTCATTATTGCCCTTCCCAATTGCCTAGAGGGTCTGGAGTCACATCCAGACAAGGTAAGGATGTTAGTGAACCAGTTGGGTTTTTCTGACAGTCGACAATAGATTCGTGGTCATCATTAGACTCTTAATTCCAGATTCTTTTATTGAATTCAAATTCCATCATTTGCTGAGCAAGGAATTAAACCACATCACAAGAACATTATCTGCTTCTCTGGATCAATTGTCTAGTAATAATGCCACTATGCTGTCGCCTCATCCCTGGAATCATTCTTATAAACCTCCTCTGGATGCTGCCCAAGACCAGCACATCCTTCCCTCGATATGAGGTGCAAAATAGTTCACAACATTCTAAATGTGGTCTGACTAGAGTCATATACAACCTAGCAGTACATCCCTGTTCTTGATCAGTCATTATTTAATTTAATGCATAATAAACTTAAGGGAGTGAATGGTTTGCACATGTTCAGAAAATCTGCTCTCGAGAGCTCAGACGCCAGTTACACACCACAGTGGAATTTACAAAGATTAGTGTGACAAAATCACAAAATTGTTACAGTGCAGAAGGATATATTTGGAGTACCTGCACCAGCTTTCCAAATGAGAAATTCACCCAGTGACATTTTCCCCATTACCCTGGAACATGCAGTCTAGTTCACTTTTAAACTTGTCCACCATAACTTCAGATATTCTGGATATTAATCACTTTCTGCTTGAAATGTTTCATCTCACATTGTGTTGTTTCTTTGCCAATTGCCTTAAATCTTTGTCTTCTGCTTCTTGATATTTTCTGGAGGAGATGCAGTTTATTTGTATTTACTGTGCCAAGATTCCTCATGATATTAAATAACTCTATCTAATCTGTTCTCAGCATTTTATTTTTACAAGGAAAATAGTTCCAAATTATCCAATCCATGCTCATAACTGACTAATCTTTTCTAAGCTCCAACTGGTGCCTCACATCTTTCCTAAAATGTAATGCTGGATGCAGTACTCAAGCTGAGGCAATACTCATGACTTATGGAAATTCAACATAACCTCACTGTTCTGGCGCTCTATGCCCTGTCAATAAAGCTATATACAATATTAAATTATCTCACATCTTGTCCTGGAATCTTCAATAATTTATGCACGTCTACCCTCAGCTCTCTTTGTTTCTATAACACTTTCAGAGATGTATCCATTATGTAATATTAATAAGCCACATTTTGTACCAGCCAAAATTAATCTCGATAGACTTCGCCACTTAACTGGATTCCACTTAAATGCGTTGTTATCATTTTTGGTTTAAAAAATGTGCCTTTAATTTCAGTAGGATGAGTAACAAAATTGACATTTCATGATTCATTTAGTTTAGTTATTATCTCTAAGACAACCAGGGATTAGCAATAAATGCTGGCCTGGGCAGTGACACCTATGTGGAATGAATGAATAACAAGAAAAATGTGAGGATGCTTTTTCTTGAGGAGGAGACCACATTACCTGGGGATACAGTTTAAGATTGAAAGGTTTCAATTATGGCAGAGATGAGGATAAATGTTTCATCTCATAGATAATTGTCAAATGTGAAATTTGCTTCTAATGTTCTTAGGGTCTTATGAGACAGAAACCAAAGCTCAGTCATTGAATTTATTGACATCTGAATTTGATAAATTGTTTATAGCCAAGGATTTCAAGGCTTACAGGGGGAAGACAGGAAATTGGGGGTGAGACCACAACCAGATCATCATGATCTGATTAAATTATGGAGAAAACTTGAATAATTGCAGAAAATTAATCATGCCACATCATTCATTTGAAAGAAACAGCTGAGCAGACTGCAGACTCACATTACATCTGAGTTCACTAAAATCACAGAATTGTTATGGTGCGGAAGGAGTCCATTCAACATATTATGTCTACACTGGCTCTTCGATGAGTAGTATGACTTCGCGCCATTTGCCTGCTTTTCCCAATATCCTTGCACATTGTAACTATTCATATAATCATCAAAAACCCTCTTCAATGTTTCAATTGACTGCCTCCACCACACATTCCGGGCCACAAAACCATAAGACGTAGGCACAGGATTTGGCACATTGATCTGCTGCACCATTCAATGAGAGCATGGCTAATCTGATAATCCTCAGGTCCACTTTCCTATCTTTTCTCCATAACCATTGATTCAATAATGATTCAAAATATGTCTGATCTAGCCTGGAATATACTTATTAAACCCAGGCTCCACAAATTCACTACCCTCTGACAGAAAATAAACTCTGCTCTCTTAAATGAGTAACTCCTTACTCTGAAATTATGTCCCTTGCCTTAGATTCTACCACCAGGGGAAGAAAGAACCTCTCCATGTCTACACTACCTTAGCTCTGTTAAACTCTTATATGTTTCAATTTTATATGGTTCAATGTGTTCCTCTTGTTCTTCTAATCTTCAATTATTACAAGTCCAACCACTTCAATATTTCCTGTAAAAAATGTCTCCATACACAACAGTAACTTCGTAAAAAATTCTTCGGATTACTTCCAATGCTAATATATCTTTTCTTGCACCATGTTATCACTGACAAAGAGCAATGTTTACTCAGGAGAGCTCGATGACCATGAGGATATTATAGAAAAGAATTACCATGTTAAAGATAATGTAGATTATATTGATGAAGTATTCTCAGGGGTAAAGATATACAAATACCAAGAAGATTGCCTGATGTTTCAATGTGATTTTCAATGTCTAATTAAACAAAGCATGGGCAGAAAAGAAATAGAAATTTGAAGTAAGAAATCTAGCATCTTTGTAATGTCTGTGAGCAAGACAGAAGGGGGTCACTAGTCCGTTCCTACTTCTGGTCTAAAGGCTGTCCATTATTTCTTGAAAAAAGTTGTGAATTGTCCCCAAGCAGCACCATGTTCCTTCGTCTCACTGAGCTCTTTGTTACTTTGAACAACGTTTCCTTTGACACATCTCACTTTCTCCAAGTCAAGGATATGGCCATTGGTACCTGCATGAGTTCAAGATATGCTTGTCTATTTGTTGGCCACATGTAACATCCCTTGTTCCAGCTCTAGTCAGGTTCCCACCTACAACTCTTTAATGGTGCTGTTTCCTGATCTGATCTGAAATTGAAAGTGTTTGTCAGTTTTGCTTCCCATTTCCATCCTTCACTTACTTTCATCTAGTGCATCTCTGATTCCTTTCTTGCCTTTCTTTAGCTCACTGTTTCAATTTCTGGGATTAGGCTGTCCACCAATATCCACTACAAATGAACTGGTCCCCATTGTTACCTCAATTACATGTCCTCATGCTAAGTTTCTGGCAAAGATTTCAATCCATTCTACCAGTTCCTCCATCTCTGGTCATCTGTTCTGATGATGGTGCCTTTCACCAGGGTCCCTGCAATGTGTCCTCATTTACCATCAACCAAGTATACCCCCCAACCCCATCCCCTGAGGTTAACTGAATCCTCTTCTGATCAGACCACTTTCCCCTACGTCTGTCCTTACCTCTTCTATTCCCTCTGAGAACAGGTTTCTCCTTGTGTTCACTTTCCACCCCGCCAATCTCCACATTCAAAGGATTATCCTCTACCATTTCTGTCACTGAAAATGGCACGATGCCACCACTAAATGCATTTTGCCCTCTTCTCCACAGTTGGAATTCTACAGAGATCATTCCTTCCATTCTTCCATCATTCTAACATTTCCTTACCCCCTTCCCCATGGCATCTTCATATGCAAGCGCAGAAGGTGCAACAGTTGACCATTTAACTTCTCCATCCTCACTGTCCACAGTCTCAAACATACTGTTCAGATGAAGCATTGTTGTATTTTGTTTCAATCTGGTGTACAGTATTCAATGCTCACAATTGACATTCTGCTTAGGCTGCATATTTGTGCAGCTGCTCAGAGGTTCCTTGTATGCTGATCAATATACTAACACAATGAAGTTCCAGAAGTCACTGCTTTGCACAGATCTCAGAGGAAAATAATAACAGGGAACAATCTCATTTAGCAATAAAACCAAATGCAGATTGTGTGATGATAGCAAGAACTGCAGATGCTGGAGTCAGAGATAACAACATGTGGAGCTGGAGGAGCACAGCAGGCCACGCAGCATCAGAGGAACAGTAAAGCTGATGTTTCGGGTCGGGACCCTTCCTCTGAAGAAGGGTACCCACCCAAAACATCATCTTTCCGGTTCATCTGATGCTGTCTGGCTTGCTGTGTTCCTCCAGTTCCGCAGATTGTGTGATTTCAGCTTTGACTGCAAGGATGACCCTGATCTTCCAGTCATCTGCCATTTCAATAAATATCTCACTCTCATGTTAACATTTCGATCCTGGCCTGCAACAACGTTACAAGATATCTTAATGACCGTCTGTCCCTCCCCATCCCTAGCCATGTCTTTTCTGTATAAAAACCAAAAGAACTGCAGATGCTGTAAATCAGGAACAAAGACAGAAGTTGCTGGAAAAGCAGTCCTTCTGCGCAAGGGTCACAGGACCCAAAACTTTAATTCTGATTTTTTTCCATGTCTTTTCTGTGCCTTGTTGAATTCAGTCACAAGTGTACCCAATTTTCAGAACTATCATTTACACTCATTTACATCTCTATCCCTCCTACCACCATCAGCATTCCCTTTGTCTTTTGATCTGGGCAACCTGACGATTTGTTGCATTATTTATCTGCCCCTTCTGTCTAGAGTATTTTCCAGCCCCTTTTATTTTTAAAGAAGAAAGTTGTCAGACTGAAAATGGTGGTTCTGTTTTTCTCTCCACAGCTGTTGCAATAAATGCTGAGCTTCTCCAACGCATTCTGTTTATGTCCAGACCTCGACCACAGTATTTTGGTTTAATTTGTTAGTTCCTTGACTTTCATATCTTCATGGGATTGTTCTACTGATTTCAGTGCTAAACAATAAACTAATCTCAGGACCTTCGTTTTTACGTAGAAAAATACCACAAATGCTGGAAAACTAAAATTAAAATGGAACATGCTGAAAATTCTCAGCATGTCAATCAGCATTCTCTGAGAGGGAAATTGAGTTAATGTTTGAGACTTGTGACCAGAACGCTATCATTAGCACCCCATACTAATGACGGCTGAGAATATTTTCCAAAATTAAGGTCACTGCAGTTTCAGAGGACCATAGGTTTGCTCTTTCATTAGAGAGAGACAACTGGTGGTGGTTTGACCTGAGGGTCACCATGCTTCAGGCAAAGGAAGAGGTTTAGTCGGTGGGAATTTCATGGCAACCTCACAGTACAGGAATTGAACTCATGCTGTTACTGTCATTCTGCCATCCAGTCAACCGAACAAATCTCAAGATAAACTTAATACTGGCTGTAAAAATCTATGAGACTTTTGCTTGGAGTCAGAATGGTAAAGGTTTTCTTACAAAAATTAATGGGTTAAATTTTAATTTCAATTGTATAAAAGTCAAAACGAAGAAAAAAGCATCAAGACAAATTACATAATTTGCTTCCTCTCTTTCGTAAGACACTGCACATTCCTGACTTATATTGAATTTAAGGGAAGAGTTTAGGCAAATGATTAACTTTAGAATTTTTAAGATGGAATTGTCAAATTTGCAATTTAATATTCTTGCTAGAATAAACATCCCAGTATTATTTTTATATATAGCGAACCATTAATTGCAGAAATCAAGTTTGCTCGTATCAAAAGTTAATTGGTGTCAACTGATATTTCCGAAAAATAAGAAGCACTTGGAGTTTTAAAGAATTGCAGGGGTAATTTTCTTTGAAGGAAAATAGTCTGGCTTTGTTTAAACAGCTGGCTTGGTCCAAAAGAAAGAGGAGATTATGATGTCATTTTGCCCAAGAATGTTTGCCCCGCCCCTTTTAAATCAACAGAGAATTAAGCTAAAGTTGACTGACAAGCTCTTAGAATGTTAAAATGCCCAATATATTATAAAATTTTAACTTTCTGAATTGTCATACATGTTTAGATGAATTAATCCACTGCCTGAGGAAGAATGGATGACTGTTGATCCCTCACCCAAACCTCAGTTCCTCCCTTGAGCTGGGTGAAGAAGATGTGCTTTGGCAGTCAGAACTCAGGCATCCTAAGCACGTGGCCAGTCCAACAGAGTTGGTTTCAGATGTTCATAGCCTGTATACTGGTATGAATGATGTGGAGGACCCAGTGTTGGATTGGGGTGGACAAATTCATCAGATGAATGAGCAGTGCCCAGAAAGCTTGGGATTTCAAATAAATTGTTGGATTATGATTTGGTTCATTTGACTTCTGACTGGTACTGATTGTCAGTCCTCCCAGATAATGTGGAGAATCTACCCTGGTACTCCTTAAGGGCCTTGAAACAGTACATATAAGTGGTGTGGACCTTTCCTGCAGACTGGACAGAGAACTTATCAACCTCACTGTTTGAAATTTGTTAAGAAAATGACATGGACCTTGCATGTGGAACTTCAGTATGCAGATAATACACCATCTTCACTCCCTGGGAAGAGAATCTTCAAGCCTGACTTAATGCCTTTGAGTAAGCAAGGTACTCGTCTCAGCCTCAACCTCAAGAAGACTCAAACTCTTTAGCAACCCATCCCAGAGCAACTATTCCATCCCTCCGTTAAGTTCAATGGAGAAGTCCTCCCAAAATGAAACATTTCCCCTAGCTGGGAAGTTACTTTTTAATTCAGGCTGTTATGGATGCAGAGATTCAACACAGCAGCGAATCGGCCAGCGCCATGTTCAGACACCTCAGGATGATTGTCTTCAATAGTGACTTCTGAACCAGTATTAAGATCCTTTCCAGAATGGCTATGTTCCTTCTGTCATTAACACAGAGTGTCATTAAAAAACACAACTGATTCACTGGAAAGAAATCTATCATCCCTACCAGATGTGGTTTACAAATGACTTCCGATATAGAACAATAGTGTCTGAGCAAAATATTTAGCCATATAAAACAGATACAGAAAAGTCAGGTAAGGTAAAGTTGCCATAGACAATGGAGGTGCTCTATCATTAGACAACTGGTGGTACTTTACCCTGAGGGTCACCATGCTTCAGTTGACGGGAATGGTTGAGAAGGAAAGTCCTTCATGGTAACCTCAGCAGTGCGGGAATTTAACCCACACAGTTGGCATCACTCAATGGCTGTCCAGTCAACGGACCCCCAGTCAAGTGTTGAATACTCAAGGAAAAATAGTACATGGAGACAATAAGGACTGCAGGTGCTGGAAGCCAGAGTGAACATGCTGTGAGGCTGGAAAAGCACAGCAGGTCAGACAGCATCAGAGCAGCAGGAAAGTCAACATTTCGGGCTGAAACCCTTCGTCAGAACTGGGGAAGGGAAGTGAAACCCATAAATAATTAGAGGGAGGGTGTGGGGCGGTGGGGAGGGTAAAAGACATGGGGATAGGTGGATGCAGGTGGGGGGGGTGTTGTCTGTGGGAGTGGTGGAGCAGATAGGTGCTTGGGAAGATGGACAGGTTCGGTCAGCTCAGGAAGCGGGTGGACATTGGATAAGGCTGGAGGTGGAGGGATTTTGAAGCTGGTGAAGTCAATGTTAAGGCCATTGGACTATAACTGTCCAAGGTGAAATATCAGGTGTTGTTCCTCCAGTTTACATTTGGCCACACTCTGACAGTGGAGGAGGTTTCTACGGATGCCTACCTTGAAGAAGTTATCCTCCTCCCTCTGGAAAGACCTCAGTGGATCTCTCTCCCACTGCAACCTTCTGGTAATCTCTTCGGCCCTGAAACTGCTCGCTCCCACCTATCCGCTCCACTATCTACCTGCTGTCACTGCCTCCCTTTCTATTTATTTCAGAGCCCCCTTCCCCTCCCCCATTTCTGAAGAAGGGTCCCGACCGGAAACGTCAGCTTTCCGGCTCCTCTGATGCTGCCTGGCCTGCTGTGTTCCTCCAGCTCCACACCTGTTATCCGTACTTCCGTTGACGTATTCCCAGGAATATACTCCCTAAATACAACCGTTATGTTATCTGTGAAATTGCTGAAAAATCTCCGTAGCAAGCCTGATGATTGTTCACGCAATTCGGCTATACGCCTAGTGCTGCACCGTGAGAACTTGATCTGCGGCAAGTTCAGACAGGACAAAAGTGCTTGGAATCTCCACCTCCGCCCATCTCCATTGGTGATTTTCCCTAGAGCTTTAACCACACCCGACAGAGTTTTATTATCCGACCACAACCACAGCCCGTCCTGCTCTAAATCTGTTTATCTTTCATGCTATTAACCCGCGTGAAGGTCTAGAGCGCATAAATATTTCTCTGAGAATCCCCGCGAAAAGTCATCGGAAGCTGAAGGAATCCAAAATAAAATCGGTTTGAATTACAGTGTGAACATGGCTTCCAGACAGCAGACTAAGAGTTGGACCGAGGAGGCAGTTTGTTCCATTTGTCTGGATTTCTTCACGGATCCCGTAATACTGGATTGTGGACACAACTTCTGCCGCTCCTGTATCACCCAGATTTGGGAAAAGAAGGAGATTGAGTCCTGCCCGGAATGTAGAGAGGAGTTTCCGGAAAGAAACCTCAGGGTAAATCGGGCCTTAGCGAATCTGGCCGAGAAAGCTCGAAAATCAAACGAGATACCCAAAGAGCAGGGAAGTAAACTTCACTGTGAGAAACACCAAGAAGACCTGAAGCTGTTCTGTGAAACCGACGAGAAATTGATCTGTGTGAATTGTGTCACTGCGCCGGAACACAGAGAGCACCGCTTCATTCAAATTAAGGAAGCTGTTAAATACTATAAGGTAAAAGGGAAAACATTTGTAAGATTATATGTTTATCACATTTTCACGGTCTAACATCCGTTTTGGTTTTTTTTGTCACTCCGAGGATCAGCTGAAATCTTCCTTAGATTCTCTCACAGAGAAGAAATCGGCGGCTCAACAAATGGAACTGAACCAGAAGCGGAAGGTTTCCGAAGTGAGGGTGAGATCTCCCCGTGCTGAATTTCTGGGATCTCGGTTAGTTTTGTTCCCTTTATCGCAGGACATTAATGATGTTTCACGTTTCATTTGGTAGGAACAGGCGAGCAGTCTGCAGACCCACATCATATCCGAGTTCGTTAAAATGCACCAGATTCTCGATGAGAAAGAGCAGCGTTTACTCCGAGATCTCAGGGAAGAAGAGAAGAGGATTCTAGAGCCAATGGAGAAAAACCTTCGAGAGATTCGGGAGAATTTAAATTCTATTGAGGAGAAACTCTCAAAGTTGCAGAAACAGATGGAGCAAACAGATGAGCTGATACTTCTGAAGGTGAGGGTCTATATTGCAGGTGATTTCAGTAAAACTTACACAATCACGGTGAACTGTGCACATGCGCTTTCACGAAAAGTAGAAACAGAACTAAAATGTCGACTGTGCAGTTTGTTGGCAAATGAATGATTGGTTTCCACTTTCTGTGGAGAATCCCGGGAATGAATTATTTAAACCTTAGTACTTTGTCATAAATTCCGTGTTCCCCAAGTTTAATTATCTCCGGGAACTCCCATTGTAATCTAGTTACAGTTCCATGTGGAGAGTGTGTAGGTGTGTCTGGTACATCGGGAGTGTGAACGTCTTTGTGTCTGTGAGCGGGACTGATGTTGAGTTCCAGTTTATCTTATCCTCTCCTCAATCTTCCTTCCGAAATTTATACTTCCGGGTTGTGTCTGCTCATTCCACCAGCCTGTTTGTCTCCTCCTGAAAAGTGTTACCATCAAACTAACTATCTGTGATTCATTTCTTTCAGCATGAAACTCGTCTGAACAAAAGGTAAGACATTGATCTTTAGTGAAATTCTGCAGTTTGCTAAATTCACTCTGAAATATGTTGCTATTGATTTACTTCATGCTTAAACATATTTACATTCAAGATTGTTTGGGGATGTTTGAGGATTTTACATTATTTTTGAAAATTTCTGTCAAAGCCAAATTTTTAACATGGATTGCTTAATACGCACAGGATCAAAGACGAGTGTCACCTACTCTCAACAGCGGATGCCGTCCTATCTATTGGAAAATTCAAAGGACCCTTGCAGTACATAACGTGGAGAGAGCTGAATCGCGACATTAACCCGGGTAAAACTCGATATTTTGCTTGATTTTGACAAAAGGCGACCCAAGGTCCCATATTATATGATCAGATGATTGCTCAGATCCTCGGGCGCCTCTCCGTTCTCATATTTTGCTTTCTGTGACTTTCACTGGGTGAAGCTATTGGATTTTTTTTGTTAAAGCAGCAAAAAGATCTGTAGAACTGGAGGAACAGAGCACTGAGATCAGAATGTGAAATTAAATTTCCAGTGGAGTACTGGCTAAGTTTTATTAGTGCAATATTAGGAACACACAGCGATATTGAAGATATTTGTTAAAAACCATCTATTCTGTTTGTTGAGGTTAAGCAGCTTGATCAAGAAGTTGCGACATCATTCTTGATAAGAGAGGACTCGTAGGTATGAGCATTCTAGGTTAAAAGATATTGAGATGATAAAACTGCATAGACACACTGGAAAGAAAAGGAATGGTCCACTATATATAACATGGGTGTTGCCAGGACCAGAAACTAAACTAAAATGTAAATACTGTGGCCAGAACAGCAGGTCAGAGGCTGGGAATTATGTGGCAAGTAACTCACCTCCTGAGTCCCCAATGCATGCCCACACTCCACAAGTCAGAAGTTTGAAGGCATACTCTTGACTTGCCTGGATGAGCATTTAGCACATTCTATATTAGTTGCTCAATGCAGTTCCACATGGTTTGCATTATCATCAGTTTGCAATTTCACCTGCACTATTCCTTGGATATTTTCCCCTCAATAACTTCAACTTTAAACGAATCTGGTACAAATTGAACTTCAGAAGTTAGTTTCACCACACTGCTGCTCCCCTGAGTTTACAATGCTACTAATTTATGCTGTGAATGGAAATTGCCCTTCTTATGAGCTGAATTCTAACAGTCTTTTGGAGATCTCCAGATTTGCTGCAGCAAATTGAGATTGTCACCTCTACTGGATGCACCTTCTATCCTAAAAACAGAAAGTGCTGAAAAAAAATCAACATATCTGGCAGCATCTTTGGAGAGAAATAGATTTTAACACTGAGACAAATATGACCTTTTTTGTGAAACCCTCCATTTGCTCTCCCTCTATCTTTAGCCTCCTACTATTCTCTATTTTTCCTCCTCATTGTATCTCTCTTCCTGTCGGGCACTTGCTCTCTCAGCCCTGCCCTTCCCACGTTTCAACTCACCCTTCCACCCTCTCCACTTTTCCTATCTCAAATTCCTGTAATTTCTAGTACTCATTCCATCCTGCTGTCTCTTTTCTGCACAATAGTCTCTTCCTCACTCACTCCCTACTTTCTTTGTCCAATCCAATCCAATCCTGCATGCTGCCTTCTCTTCTCCCAATCTTGCTCTCTCTCCCCTCACCCTATCACCTCACATCTCTCCATCTCTCCCCTTTCCTGTCTGCTAAACCCTCCCTCTGTCATACACAAATTCTCTTCCCACTGGTCTCTTCCCTCTTTTTCACACGCTTTTCCTCTGAGCTCTCTTTTTTTTGTATCTCTTACTACTTCCCTTTCCTTTACTCTCTCATACATCACACTCCACTAATCCCTATTATCCCTCCCTTTTCAACAACTTGTAGTAGAGAGTGAAGAAGGTTATCTCAGAGTACAATGGTACCTTGATCAGATGGTCTGATGGGCTGAGGAGTGGCGGATGCAGTTTAATTTAGATAAATGAGAGGTGTTGCACTTTCTTAAGGCAAATCAGGTCAGGACTTAAACATTTAATAGTAGGGCCCTGGGGAGTTTTGCTGAACAAAGACACCTTGGGGGTGCATGTTCATAGTTTCTTGAAGGTGCAGTCACAGACAGACAGTGAAGAAAGTGTTTGGTATACTTGCTTTTATTGGTCAGTGCATTGAGTATAGAAGTTAGGAGGTCATGTTGCAATTGTATAGGATATTGGTTAGGCCACTTTTGGAATACTGCGTTCAATTCTGGTATCTGTGCTATAGGTAAGATGTTGTTAAACTTGAAAGGGTTCAGAAAATATTTACAGGGTTGGCCCCGGGACTGGAGGGTTTGAGCTATAGGGAGAGGCTGAATAGGCTGGGGCTATTTTCTCTGGGACGTCGGAGGCTGAAGGGAGACCTTATATTAGAGGTTTATAAATCATGAGGTGCATGAATAGGGTGAACAGCTAAGGTTTTTTTTCCAGGGCAGGGAATCCAACCTAGAGGGCATAGGTTTAAAGTGAGAGTGGAAACATTTAAAAGGGATCTAAGGGGCAACTTTTTCGCGCAGAAGGTGTAACATCTACGGAATCAGCTGCTACAGGAAGTGGTAGAGGCTGGTACAATTACAACATTTTAAAGGCTTCTGAGTGGGTGTATGAATAGGAAGGGTTTAGAGGGATACAGGCCAAATGCTGGCAAATGGGTTTTAACTGATTTAGGATATCTGGTCAGCATAGATGAGTTGGACTGAAGGTCTGTTTCCCTATTGTACAACTCTAATACTATAGCTCTGTAATTTATAATCTATAACACCTATAATGTGATAATCTCCTCACAAAATATACTTCCCAAAATCAATTATTCGATAATTCGATGCAGCCCCACAAGAACTTCAAGTGACCAAAATCTTCATGGAAGCATTAGGTTTTAAAGGAGTTTCGTAAGGGAAGAATGTGTTGTGGAGTGATAGAGAGCTGGAGGGAGGGAATTTCAGAGCTTGGCGCCTTGGTAACTGAAAACCCTAACACCAAAGGCCCCATCCGCGCTGCCTTCCCATACCCTCAAATCTCTCATGTCTACTTGTCAATTTCCGATCGCCCCTTCACCCCCGCTTCCCATAATCTCATTACCTCAGTTTCCTCCCACATAATTCTCCCTTTTCATTCCCCAATCTCTGAAACTCCCCCTCCAGCAATCTTTCTTTCCAGCACTCTAGCTGCTATTCCATCATCGATTCACTCGCCTCCACACTTCGATACAGCATTCAAGTCGCAGATCCTTAAACGACCCCGATCATTTCTTTGCCTCTCTTTTCTTCTCATATACTCTCTGCCTGCTCCTACTTTATCTCTTCATTTCCCTTTTCCCACTCGCTCTACTCCCAATGACAGCTCTTTCTTCCGGTCCTCCCACGCATATGTTTATGTTCTCTCCTGCCCTGCTCAACCTTTTGGACCTCTCCCCCACATCACGCGTTCTCCGATTCCTCCCTCCCTCCCTCTCTCTGACGGTGTTATTTGATCTCTCCCCCAGCTCCAGCCTCTCTGACTCTTGATCCGAACACAGCGAATCCCTGGCTCATCCTGTCTGAGGACCGGACCAGTGTGAGACTCGGAGACAAACGGCAGCCGCTCTCTGACTCCGCCGAGAGATTTGATCCCTTGCCCTTTGTCCTTGGATCACAAGGATTTACATCAGGGAGACATTACTGGGAGGTGGAGGTGGGGAGGAAGACGGAATGGGGTTTGGGAGTGGCCCGAGAGTCTTTGGACAGGAAAAGAGTAAATATCCTGAACCCTGAGTCCGGAAACTGGACTGTGGGACTGATTCCAGGGAGTGGCTACTTTGCCGCTACCTCCCCTTCACCAACACCATTCATCCAGAATGTGAATCCCCGGAAGATCGGTGTTTTCCTGGACTATGAGGGTGGACAGGTGTCATTTTACAACGCGGACAACATGTCCCATCTTCACACTTTCACCCACACTTTCACTGAGAGGATCTTTCCTATCTTCAGTCCGGGACTGAATATTGATGGGAAAAACTCCGCCCCGCTGACAATTTGCGGGATTAAGGGTTACTGACAGATCCATCCCATAATTTCACCCGCCCCTCCCCCCGCCTCCTGCCATCTGTAAACTGATGGGGGTCGGTCTCAGTCACAGGTGGAGAGGGAGGCAGGTTAGCATTTAAGGAATAAACTCTGTATCGGAACTGGGAGCCGAAAGGTCAACAAGGAGCTCTGTAGAGCTGGGGGAAAGAAGGAGGGGGAGAGAAAAATCAAACAGAAGCTTAATTGTAGAGATGGACTTTACTGGGTAGAATGAACTGTGAGCTGCAGGAACACAGGAACCTTCAGCCTGTAATGTTGCTCCACAGGCGGAAGGTGTTGGAGATGAATCAGTCAGTGGTTCTCAGACTGGGCTCAGTGGAATCTTTCCAGGGGGCACCAAATCATTTCGCTGCAGCGTCAGTGGAGTATATCCGCGCAGACACGAGATCATATCACTGGGGCAAGTGAGAGAGTGTGTGTGGGGAGTGGAAGTGATGGAAAAATAACCAGCATCAAAGCTTATATTACTAGCAATTAGTGTTAATCCTGGGTAAACAACTATGAAGATTTCCATTCTCTAACCTGCCGAATTTTCATTTTCTTCACGGTGTTGGGGATACTTGTTTCATGGTTTTCAGCGGTAGAATAGGATTCACTTTCAGTCGCGGGGATGGTGGAAGACAAGCTGCGCTGTTTTCAGTTTGGGCTCTAGCTATACGCAAGTACTGTTCTTATGAAAGCAAAGTACTACGGATGCTGAAACTCTGAAATGCACACAGAGAAGGTTGGAGAAACTCAGTAAGTTCAGCATTTGTGGAGAGAGAGAGACAGAGTTAACTTTTCGAGTCTGAAATGAAGTTCTTCTGCAGTTGAGTAACTCTTCTGATCCTATCGTTTAACTGAGTTTTCCATCATTTTCTGTTTCAGTTAATGTCTCGATGGTTTGTTTCTGGTAATCACGAAAATGCTGTCAACTTTTCTTAATTCAAGCACTTGCCATGGTGAAATAACACGAAATTCTTCAATGATTAAATGTCACATTCGCTTAGGTGCTCTGTCATAAAATTGGAAGAAAATTCGTTTGCCCACGGCAGCTTGAGGAACGTACCTTGAGACTACTTAAACACTCAGATGGGGTGAGACTGCTGTGAATAATTATTTGACAACCTGTCTGGTTTGAAAGTGATATATCAACTGGGTATTGATGCATTTAACAGATAATGTCTAACCACTTTAAAGGCAGCTCAATTTGCATACACTAGAATATAAGTGAAATCACAGTTGTCATTTATCCCTGATTTAGTTTTGTCTCATCACTGTGTACATTTCTGGAATGATCCTTAAATCACTAAAATGTAAATGACTCTTTAATTAAAAGCATTATTCAACACGTCTGTAACCTGCTCAGATTGGAGTTATAACTACAATTTATATTGGAGTTCGTGATTACATTTGAAAGTGGGTTCTTCAAGCAGTACAATGTGAGAATCACTGAAACATATGAAACTTTTCTCAAAAACAACACTTTCATTGTTAAGCCCAAGAAACAGAAATAAAACGTTGACTGTTTGATTCACAAATTGTTCTAGAGCGTGGACCCTTCGGCAAAATGTGTCAGCACAGGCTTGGAGGGCCAAAGGGCCTGTTTCTGTGCTGTATTTCTCTTTATTCTTAGAGCTCCCATTGCAAATTCATCTGGTTGAGTCTAAGTGCCTCTGGCTGAGATAAGTAGAAAAGTTGTTGCCCAGAAATGATACTAAGATTTACTCTGGAACCTCAGTAATTGCCAGTGTGGAGAAGGTCATGAGGTGGGCTATAAGAACATTCACCTATTTTAGCCCTTGAGGCTGAAGAGGTGCCTGAATAGAGCTATTTAGCTGTTAAAAATTTAATGCCTTTCCTCCTACAGCCCTGCAAAATGTCTTTGTGTCTTTTTTTGCATTGAAGTGTTCATACAATTCCCTTTTTCAAGTAGGTGTCAGAAGCCTAGGCAATCGTAAATCTGTTCAAAAATGTGTAAGAATAAACTCAATAGTGACAGGCCAGTGAGATAAACATTGTGAAAACTTCAGGATGATCTGGGACATAGTTAGACAAGTGTGGATTAATTGAGGAAACCTAGATGAGTAGCTTAAAACCAATGCATGTTAAAATAACTGAATTGAGCTTTCTAATGAAGACACCTCTGGTAAGGCAGTAGCCATAGTAAATGCAAACAAATGTAATGTTTATGAGCAATCAAATCAGTTGGAAAAAGTGTGTATTGTGGAATTGTTTGTCTCATTAAAATAAGCCCGAATACTGAAATTGTTAAGTTCCACTGGCCTAATTAATTTGTATGCAGCTCCATCATAGCATCCTTGCTTTTATATTCAGTGCCTTAACTAATGAAAGCATGTATCCCATATGCTGTCTCACCCCACCTTATCTACCTGTAATGTTTTCTCCAAGGAGCTATGGACACACACACCAAGATCTCTCTCATCCTCTACTTCTTTGGCTCCTACCATTGCATGTATACTCCCTTGCCTTGTTCATGCTCCCAAAATGCACCTCCTCATACTTTTGAGGATTAATCTCGTTTGCCACTATTCAGCCTGTCTCACCAGCCAGCCTACGTTGATGTAGTCTGAGAGTATCCTCTTTGCTATTTACCACACAACCAATTTTCATGTCATCTGTGAATTCAATGATTGATTGTACCTCCTACATTCATGATTAAATCATTAAGGTGCACAACAAACAGCAACGAGCCAAGTGGTAGTTTACTGGACACAGAGTTCTAGTCACAAAAAACATCCTTCGACCATTGCACTCTGCTTCCATTGCAAAGGCAATCTTAGATCAGATTCCTCTGGATCCCATGGTCTCCTAGCTTCTAAACCAGGCTGCCATGTGAGACCTTGTCAAAACCTTTACTGAAGTCCATTTGGAAGTCCAAATGCACTATGATCATTTATGTATCTAGTCACCCCTCCTCAAAAAAAATCTTGCACACGATTTCCTTTGATGAACCCTTGCCTGTCTCATTGGAGATTGGTTCTGTCCCAAATAATTGTTTCCAATAAGTTACCCATGGTGGCTGTTAGATGCATCGGTCTACAGTTTCTTACCAATCTTCTTGAATAATCGTTCCATATTAGTTGTTCTCCAGTCCACTGGTTTCTCTGCTGTGGCCAGAGAGGTTTTCGATATTTGAGGATTCTGAAGACTGTGGAAGTTGATTTGTTATGTCATATTGGCAGAACTTCCCTAAAATGGAAAGCAATTATGCCGTCTATCTGCTTTATATTTTAATTGTGTTGTATTTATTTCAGTTATAATTGCTTAACCTGTCAAACAGAGTGACAAAATTGACCAGCAAAATATTCCCTCACTTTCAGAAATATCAGCTTGTCTTTTCACTCCTTCTATTTCTGCATCTTTGAGAGTTTCCCCTCAATTGTAATTTAATAGAATTTAAATTCTCCTGAATCCCGAATGTTTTTCTCCTTTGGTTCTAGAATCGTTTCCCCTTCTTCCCCCAACCCGAGATGTCTGAGTAAATACTGCGTTTGCTCAGTGACAAACTGGTGCATTTTAGTGAACTGGGATGTGATGTGGTTCTGCAGACTGCTTGTCTGTTCCTACCAAATGAAACATGACCTCATACAAATAATTCACATAACACATTAAAAAGAGCAAAATTAAGCAAGACCCCAGAAAATCAGCAGAGGTAGACCTTATTCTGGTTTTAGAATTATTTTGTTGCTCCTTCATTGTTTTTAGAGCAGAACTTCTTCCCTTGAGAGATTCTCAGAATGATTTCAGCTGAACCTGGTTTTGGGACAAATAATTGCAGCATTGAATTAAAACAAAGTGCTGGAAAACCTCAGCAGGTCTGGCAGTATCTACGGAGAGAGAAACAGAGCTAACATTCTGTTAATACTTAGATCTCCAGCATAAATCGACGAATTTTCTTGTCCACTTTCATCTTATTGATCTCGGCAGTTGCGTTGATCAGCCGCAAAAGACACGTGATTTGTGACTTCCGGCAAGACACACCATACAAATAATTTTTCATCGGTTGCATAAAGCAGCTTCAGTTTTACTCCCAGTGATCCTTTCAGTGAAGCCCAATTTACTACCTGTTCCAATACTGGTTTACTTTTACAAATTCCTACGCTAGATTCACTAAGGACCCGGGTTCTATCAAGCCTATTCAGAGGCATCAGCCTCTCAACAATTATCGCATCAAGTCCTTTAAGAAGGATGTGTTTCAACGAGAACATTTCTAATTCTTCAGGTAGAAATGGAGATAAACTATAAACTTTCCCATCACAGGACAATACCAACAATAATCCACTGGAATTTCATTGTATTCCTCTCAGGCAAGAATAAATTCCTTAAACAAGAAAATCAAAACTGTTCACAGGATCCCAGTCTGGTCTTAAGATCTATAAAATTGTAGCATAGTCAAGAGTTAACATTCAATTTAGTAAATGCTGAATATAAAACATTTATAAGAAGGATTTCTGTAAAAGCACTGGGTTTGCAATTAAATTTATTGGATCTGTGTCCCTATTATCGCTCAGTATATCTAACAAAGTCCTGAGAGAGGTTTGACGGTTTCTCATTTCACCCTGTAGGATAAATTTCAATGAGATCTTCACCAGAGAAACTAACACCCATGGGTGCAGCAGATTGCAGTTAACTTGTCCGAGCTGGGCTGTTGACTGCAAGACTGACGAGGATATTTATTCAGTACTTGAATTCTCCTCTCGTTTGCTGTCCACCATTCCTCCTGACATACTCCATATAATCCAACATAGAATGTTTGCATGACAAAACACTGCTTTGAAGTAAAAAAAAAGCAAAAACCAAAACAACTGCGGATGCTGTAAATCAGGAACAAGAACAGAAGTTGCTGGAAACGCTGAGCAGGTCTGGCAGCATTTGTGAAGGCTCCTGTATCACGCAGATTTGGGAAAATAAGGAGATAAATTCCTGCCCGAAATGTCGAGAGGCGGTTCCGCAAAGAAACTTAATGGCAACTCTGGCCACAGCGAATCTGGCCGAGAAAGCTCGAAAATTAAATCTCGGTCCGAGAGAGAAAGAAAATGAATTTCACTGTGAGAAACATCAAGAAGAACTGAAGCTGTTTTGTGAGACTGAAAAGAAATTGATTTGTCTGATTTGTAAAGATTCTCAGGAACACAGAGAGCACCGCTTCCTCCCGATTACGGAAGCTGTTGAAATCTAAAAGGTAAAAAGGAAATGCTGTATAAAGTGAAAGTTTTAGTACATTTGCACAGTCTGCTTCTTTAATTATATAATTTTCTCTTCCAATTCTAGGATCAGCTGAAATCTTCCTTAGATTCTCTCACAAAGAAGGTACGGGTCGTTGTAGAAACGGAACTGAAACAGAAAGTGAAGATTTTTGAAGTTAGGGTGAGATCTTCCTGCGCTGATTTTCTGGGATCTTCGTTAGTTTTGTTCCCTTTATCGTGGGACATTAATGATGTTTCACGTTTCATTTGGTAGGAACAGGCGAGCAGACTGCAGACCCACATCACATCCGAGTTCACTAAAATGCACCAGATTCTCGCTGAGAAAGAGTAGCGTTTACTCAGCGATCTCGAGGAAGAAGAGAAGAGGATTGAAGAACCAATGGAGAAAAACCTTCAAAAGATTCAGGAGAATTTAAAATCGATTAAGGAAAAACTCTCAAAGTTGCAGAAACAAATGAAGGAAAAAGGCGAGCTGATACTTCTGAAGGCGAGGGAATATATTGCAATCAGTTTCGTGAAACCTCAAACATGATGACAACTGTTAATAGAACATCGACGGAAAATTGATCGTAATAACACGACCGCGATGCCTGGAATTTTATCCTACACCGCACTAAACAAAACTATTTTACTCGTAAAGACACCGGTAGCTCACTCAAGCAAACACACATTTTAAACTATATTAAGCTGAAACGATGTGGAAGTGCCGGTGTTGGACTCGGGTGGACAAGGTCAGAAGTCACATGACACCAGGTTATAGTCCAACAGGTTTATTTGAAATCACAAGCTTTCATTGTGCTGTCCCTTCGTCAGGTGAAGTGGGGAGAAGCATACAGGCACAGAATTTATAATCAGAGAGATCAAAAGATCATACAAATGGTGTGTGTGGATTGTAGACATTCCGAATAATAGGTCCCATCAGGTGCTCAGGGGTGCCAGACGATGTTAGTCCAGTCATTCAGTTTGTCCCAGCACCTTCGTTTTAATTTTTTGTGTAATTATCTCTTTGCCTCAATTAATCAGATTATAGGTCATCCCTTCACTTGTTGTTCAGCTATTGACACTTTACTCACACCGTCTGGCACTCTTGATCACCTGCAGAGACTTATTATTCAGCCTGTCGACAATCAACTCGCAACATTTGTATGATCTTTTGCTCTCTCAGATTATAAATTCTGTGCCTGTATGCTTGTCCTCACTGCACGTGATAAAGGGGCAGTGCTTCAAAAGCTTGTGGTTTCAAATAAATCTGTTGGACTATAACCTGGTGTCATGTGACTTCTGACCTTACATGATGCTGAAGCTCATGAATAAATAACATACTCCTCACCTATCCTAGGGAAACAAAATGTTGTATCCTAGCACACTCAACCTGTACCAATCAATAATGTTCTGTGAACACAGCACGATGTATAAATAAGTGCACGTCTACTTCTGATGCTCATCCTATAAAGAAAGATATGATTTTATACAGCAGGCGATTCAATCTCTCAGAAGATCCCAAAACATGTCAAAGTAACTATTGTTAACTGTTATATAAAACCAATTGGCAAGAAACTCACGCCAAATTAAATTTATTTTTGACTGTCTGGAAGGCCCTGCTGTTTTTCACTGAACTACCCACTCCCACACTGCTGCAGATTCTTAGGAATATCAGCAACCTCCCGGGAACTAGTCATGAAGTTGATACTTGCTTTGTTATTAACTGTTTGTTACCAAGTTTAATTATCTCCTCGTGGAATAGTTTATTTTATATATTCATTTCGGGATGTGGGCATCACTGTCTAGGCCAGCATTTATTGCCCACAGGGAAGTTAAGAATCAACCACATTGCTGTTGGTATGGTGTCACAAGTAAGCCAGACCAGGTAAGGATGACAGTTTCCTTCCCTAAAGAACATAAATGGATGGCAGGGTGGCATTCTGCTTGAAAGCTTGAAATTAAACCATGACGGGAAGTGATGACCTTGTGGTATTATCTATTGACTAATGATCCAGAGACCTGGTAATGTCCCGAGTTTAATTCCCACCATAGTAAATGGTGGAATTTGAATTCAATAAAAACCTGGAATTAAGAGTCTAATGATGACCATGAACTATTGCCAACTGTCATAAAAAGCCTTCAGTTCATAAATGTCCTTTAGGGAAGCAAACAGTTGTCCTTCCTTGATCTGGAGTATATGTGACTCCATGACAATGATTTTGACTTTTCTTTTCATTGTACTTGCCCTGTGGGTAATTAGGGATGGGGTCCAATTGCTGGCAGATCCAGTGACATCCTGATTATGTGAATGAATAAAAGAGCACCCATTGTAATCTAGTTACAGTTCCATGTGGAGAGTGTGTGGGTGTGTCTGGTACAGTGGGAGTGTGAGTGTCACTGCGTCTGTGAGCAAAACTGATGGTCAGTTCCAGTTTATCTTACCATCTCCTCAATCTTCTTTCCAAAATGCATTGCTTTACACTTCCATGTGGTATCTGCTCGATTCAGCAGACTGTCTATCTCCTCCTGAAACCTGGTACTGTCATCCTCACTATTTGTGATTAATTTCTTTCAGGAGGAAGCTTGTCAGAAGAGAAGGTAGGACATGTTCTTTACTGAAACTCTGCACATTTTGGTCAATAACTCAGTGTTATTATGGATTGATTTCCTGGTGATTGTCACCTGGTAATTTATAAGCCATTTATCAGCTGACAGCAACCCATTTCTGGTTCACACACCAGTATTTCTAGAATGTGAAGCTTAGTGCAGGGTTGAAGCAATATTAGATTTTAAATCCTGACATCACAGATTGTGGAATTTGAATTCAATACAAAAAATAGAATTAACAATCTAATGATGACCATGAAACCATTGAAAACAACAAATGCTGGAACTCACAGTGTGTCAGGCAGCATCAATGGAGAGAGAACAAGCTAACATTACAAGTCTAGGTGACTGTTCATCAGAGCTGAAGTCAAGTGTGGCGTGGCAGCATTTATGCAATAGTTGGGAGGGGGTTGGCGTGCTGGGGGAGAAAGGATTTTGATAGTTTAGATGAAGTAATTGGAATGTGAGAATGTGAGACAGAAAGCAATGATCTGTCTAACTGCCAGACTGGAAAGAACAGAAAGTCCCATTGAGGTATGAGGAGCAGAGAGAGGACCTGGTGACAGAGAATGTAACAAGTAAAGCTAAAAGAAAGAGAAGGAATGGGAGTTGGTTCACAATTTGAAGGTGTTGAACTCAATATTAAGTCAGAAGGTCTGAAGATGAGCTGCTGTTCCTTCAGTTAGTGTTGTGATTCATTGGAACACTTCAGCACGCCAAGACTAGTGAATCTATTGCCGATTTTCATAGAAGTTCATCTAGTTCATGAATATCCTTTAGGAAGGTAACTGTCATTCTTTCCTGATCTGCAGTATATGTGACCCATGTAATGATTTTTCCTATTCACTGCAATTAACCTGTGGATTATTACGATGGGCAAAAAATGGTGACAGAGCCAGTGACACCCTAATCCTGTTAAGTACTAAGAAAAACTCCCTTTGTAATCCAGTGAGCAGGGACTAATGTTCAGTTCCAGATTATTTTACGTCCTCCTCAATGTTCCTTCCAAAATCCATCACTTTGCTCTTCCGTGTTGTGTCTGCTTATATCAGCAACCTGTCTGAAAGTTGTTCTACAATATTGTAATCATTGACAAGACGCCTGTGAATAATACAATCTGATTCTCAGGCCAGAAGTGATCTCTGCCCTGATCTTGGCTATTTGTGTGACTGTGACTTTCACCTGACCCTGAGAGAGAGACACTGCCCATCTATCTAGGGAATGGCCATCCCCATCCTTGGAATTATGGTTCTCCTTTTATAATGGGAACTCGCTCTATGAACTTAATGACCACAACAGTACAATCTATATAGTGCCTTTGATGTAGTAGGAGTTCCCAAGGTGTTTCATGGAAGCTTTAGAAAGCATATCAGAACATTAAAAATATTAATGCAGATGGCTGATGTAGATTTCAAAACATCTGACGAGAGAAAATAGAAATAGAGAAATGGAGAGATATAAGAGGGACTTCCAGAACTGAGTGCCGCTGCACATCAAGATCCAACCTCCAATGGGAGGAGTGACCAAATCAGAGAATTCTAAGAGGCCAGAAATAGAAGTGCAAGATTCTCAGAGGGTTATGCGACCAATGTATTACACAACTGGACATGAGGATTTTAGATGTTTTCAGTCTTTGTGTTTGTTTCATAAGCTCTGTTTATAATATAACAAAGGACTGAAAGTTTATCATCTCCTGTGGTGTGTTATGCCTCACACAGTAATCTATTTTCAGGCTTTTAAATATTTTTAATCTTCATCTTTGATCCATGAGCTCTGCTCATAATTCAGAACGTCTATGAAGGAAATGTTTATCATTTCCTGTGGTGATGTCTTCACAACTGGATTAATTACTGGATTATGACACCTTTCTCTTGATTTGGAAATGCCTGTTCTTGCATTATCAAGTTACATTTTACTCTGTTAAAGAAACAAGATTAGCATCTCACTTCCAACCTCATTTAGTCAAACAAAAAAACTGGTGAACGCTTGACCATTTAAACTATTTCTCAAATATTCTAACGAAGTGAAATTTGTAACATCAACTGTTTATTAATTACAGGATAAGTGATCAACTTCTGACCCTGTCAGTAACAGAATTGGACCTGTCTGTTGGAAAGTTCACTGGCCATTTGCAGTACAAAGCGTGGAGGGAAATGTTAGATGCCATTCACCCAGGTATAACACTTAAAATATTTATTTCATATGATAAATCCAGCTGTATGAGCACTAAAGGAATTCCAAGGCCCCACTTTAAATGGTCACTGCCTTAGTTATTCATTCCGGGAGCCTCTATCCTTTCATATTCAGTCCCCTACCCTTTGTCTATCTTTACTATCTGGGGGATACAGGACTTCCTTTCCGACACGGGGCAGCTCCATCACCTGTAAGAATTGGCAATGAGGGAGACAAATAACTGAATGTAAACTGAATGCTGCAATCTATGTGGTGACAGAGGCTCCCTATTCAAAGCCTGCCCAAAATGCTGATGTACAGGTGGTGGGAAACAAGGATGGGAGTACAGAGTGAATAACAACCTAGAAAACAGGGAGTAGGCCATTCGGCCCTTTGAGCCTGCTCCATCATTTGATATGATCATGGCTGATCATCCTGCTCACTACCCTATCCTTTTGCCAAAAACCCTTTGAGCTAGCAACTATATCTGTCTCCTTCTAGAAAACATTGAATGTTTTGGCCACAACCACATTCTGTGGCAGAGAATTCCATAGGCTGAACAGTCTCTGGGTGAAGAAATCCTTCCTCATCTCAATCCTAAATGACCTACTCTGTATCCCTAACTGTGACAAAAACAGAAATTGCTGGAGAAACTCAGCAGGCCTGCGAGCATCTGGAGAGAGAAAGCAGAGTTAACATTTCATTTAGGGACCCTTCTGCAGAACTAAATATAGCTAGGAAAATGTGCTTTTTATGCTGATGGACAGGATTGGGGCAGGATAAAGGAGTAAGTGATAGGTGGAGAAGGAGCCCCGGGGGAAAGAAAGCAGTTAGGCAGATAAAGGGATGGATAATGTGGCCTCCTCTACATCAGGGAGACCAAGCGGAGGCTCGGAGACCACTTTGTGGAGCACAAACGAGAACACCTCCCAGTCACAAACCACTTCAACTCCCCCTACTCCCTGGATGACATGTCCATCCTGGGCCTCATCCAGTGTCACAACGATGCCACCCGGAAACTGGAGGAACAGCACCTCATATTCTGCCTTGGAACCCTACAACTCAATGGTTTCAATGTGGACTTTACTACCTCCTTGTCCGCTCCACAGTCCCCACTAGCCCCACCACTCCCAGCACCTTTCCCTGCAACCACAGGAGGTACTACACCTGCCCTTACACCAACACACTCACCTCCATCCCTGGCCCCAAAACAACCTTCCACATTAAACAGATGTTCACCTGCACATCTGCAAATGTGGTCTATTATATCCGCTGTTCCCAATGTGGCCTCCTCTACATCGGGGAGACCAAGTGGAGTCTTAGAGACCACTTTGTGGAGCACCTACACTTGGTTCGCAACAAACGACAACACCTCCCAGTCGCGAACCACTTCAACTCCCCCTCCCACTTCCTGGATGACATGACCATCCTGGGCCTCCTCCAGTGTCACAACTATGCCATCCAGAAACTGGAAGAACAGCACCTCATATTCCACCTTGGAACCCTACAACCCAATGCTCTCAATGTGGACTTTACTAGCTTCGTCATCTCCCCACCCCCAACTTGATCCCAAGACCAGCCCCCCATCATCCCCGCCTCATTGACCTTTCCGTCTGGTCTCCCACCTATCCGCTCCTCCCACCTTACTGACCAATCCCTACCATTACCTACCTACACGCACCTTTACTAGCTTCATCCCCACCTCCTTGACCTGTCCGTCTTCTCTCCCACCTATCCACTCCTCTCACCTCACTGACCAATACCCACCACTACCTACCTACCATCACCTTTACTAGCTTCATCCCTGCCCCTCCTTGACCTACGCTCAGTTCGCACCAAACAACTGCACCTCCCAGTCATGAACCATTTCAACTCCCCATCCCACTCCTTGGACGACATGTCCATCCTGGGCCTCCTGCCATGCCACAACGATGCCACCCGAATGTTGCAGGAACAGCACCTCATATTCCCCTTGAGAACCCTGCAGCCCAATGGTATCAATATGGACTTCACAAGCTTCAAAATCTCCCCTCCCCCGACCGCATCCCAAAACCAGTCCAGCTCGTACCCGCCTCCCTAACCTGTCCTCCCAGCTATTCACTCCTCCCACCTCAAGCCCCACCCCCATCCCCTACCTACTAGCCTCATCCTGCCTCCTTGACCTGTCCATCCTCCCTGGACCGACCTATCCCCTCCCTAATTCCCCACCTTCACTCACCTTTACTGGCTCCATCCCCGCCTCTTTGATCTGTCTGTCTCCTCTCCACCTATCTTCTCCTTTATCCACCTTCTAGATGCCTCCCCCTTTCTCCCTATTTATTTCAGAATCCACTACCCCCCCACCCCCATTTCTGAAGAAGTGTCTAGGCCCGAAACGTCAGCTTTCCTGCTCCTCTGCTGCTTCTTGGCTTGCTGTGTTCATCCAGCTCTACACCTTGTTATCTTCAGTCAGGAAGTGCTGAGTGCAAGCATGGCTTCCAGACAGCAGCTTCAGAGTTTGACCGAAGAGACGATTTGTCCTATTCGTCTGGATTTCTTCACCGATCCAGTAATACTGGAGTGTGGACACAACTTCTACTACTTCTGTATTACCCACTGTTGGGAAAAGAAAGAGATAAACGCTTGCCTGGAGTGTAGGCAGGAGTTCCCGGAAAGAAACCTCAGGATAAACCGGGCCTTAGCGAAACTGACCAAGAAAACTCGAACATTAAAGCTGAAAGAGGAAGAAAATGAACTTTACTGTGACGATCATCTGGAAGATCTAAAGCTGTTTTGTGAAACTGACAAGAAATTGATTTGTGTGATTTGTAAAGATTCGCGGGAACACAGGAAGCACCGCGTCATCCCGATTAAAGAAGCCGTTGAAATCTACAAAGTAAAAGAGAGACAGATTTGACCAGCTAATCATTTAACGATTTCACCTTTTTTTCTGTAATTTTCTTTCCCATTTCCAAGATCAGCTGAAATCTTCCTTAGATTCTTTCAGGAAGAGAAAATCGGCGGTTCTAGAGATTGAACAGAAACGGAAACGGAAGATTTCCGAAGTGATCGTAAGGCCGTCGAGACATCAACACCACCCCAAGGCCTCCTACCCTCCCTCGACCTCTTCATCTCCAACTGCCGTCGAGACATCAATCCCTCCCTCTCCGAGGTCTCCCTGTGTTGATTTTCTGGGATCTCATTTAGTTTTGTTCCCTCTGTCGCGGGACATTAATGAGGTTTCACATTTCATTTGGTAGGAACAGGCGAGCAGTCTGCAGACCCACATCACATCCGAGTTCACTAAAATGCACCAGATTCTCACTGAAAAAGAGTAGCATTTACTCTGAGATCTCAGGGAAGAAGAGGAGAGGATCGTAGAAACAATGGAGAAAAACCTTCGAGAGAGTCAGGAGAATTTAAATTCTATTGAGGAGAAACTCTCAAAGTTGCAGGAACAAATGGAGCAAAAAGACGAGCTGCTATTTCTGAAGGTGAATTGTGGGTTAGTTAATTGAACATTTAGTCATAAAAATAACTGGTAATTTGCCGTGAAAAAGGTTTTCCATTTACTGCAGCACAAAAATAGAATTTTGTGTATTCTTGGGAGTTTCTGATGTCACTGAATGATCCCCCTGCTTACTCTGTCTACAGCATCAAAGGAGTGCCGCCAACCGTGGGTCAGGAGTTAGCACTGCTGCCTCACAGCGCCAGGGAATGGGTTCGATTCCAGTTTTGTGTCATTGTCTGTGTGGAGTTTGCACGTGCTCCCCATGTCTACATGGGTTTCCTCCTCCTCTCCAAAGACGGATAGGCTAGCTGGATTAGCCCTGGAAATTACAGGAATAGGGTGTGGGATGCCCATTGGAGTGTTGGTGTGGTCTCGAGGGGTCGACTGGCCTGCTTCCACACTGTAGGATTCTATGAACCTCCAGGGAGTTAAGTATTGTATAAGAACTGCGGGTGCTGTAAGCCAGGAACAAAAACAAAGTTGCTGGAAAAGCTCAGTAGGTCTGGCAGCATCTGTGAAGGAAAAAACAGAGTTAACGTTTCGAGTCCGGTGATCCTTCCTCATAGTTAGGTATTATACTCTTGCTAACTTTACTCTTTGCTAACTAGTTCTAGAGTTCCCTAGTTTAATTTTCTCCACGAACGCCTATTGTGCTCCAACAACAATCTCAGGTTTTGCGCGGGTAGTGTATCTGTCATTGTGGGTGTGAGAGAGAGAAAGAGAGCAACCGTGTCTGGGAGGAAGATTGTGATTCCAGTTTGTTTTGCTCCTTCACAATCTTCCTCACAAAGTGCAATATTTCACACTGCCTGTTCAATCATAACAGACCACTCCCAACTCCATCTATTCCTGTGTCTTCTCATTTCATTAATCTATGACCCCCTGAAATCTGTTACAATTATTGTGTAAACTAATTGTTCTGAAAGAGTAAATGTTCAAACTACAGCGAGCTTCGGTAGTTGCAGAGCCTTTGAGTAAATCCAACGACTCTGCTTTAGATTTAATGTAACTTTTATATAGTTTTTGAGATGTGATTTAAAACAAAACATATTATTGCCTAAGACAGGAGCTTCTTTTGCTGTAAATTATTTATGGTCCATTCTCCACCACAGATGAATGAATAGCCCCTTAGACTAGTAGGGGAAGGAGGACTGGTGGCAGCACTGTTGCTGAATCACAAGGTTGGTACTCAGGCATCACATAATATTTGAACAACTATTCCCCTCACTGTTAGTGTTTCATTTCTTTCAGGAAAAAGGTTGTCGGAAGAGAAGGTAGGACATGTTCTTTACTGAAACTCCGCAGAATTTGGTAAAATATCTCAGAAAAATTTTCTTATGGTCGTTGGCAGATTTATTTTCCAGTTATGTGTCGTAACATTGAATGAGCACACCAGTGTAAGAAACAGGAGCTGAAGTGGACCTTTGGCTCCATGAGCCTGTTCTGCCATTCCATGAAATCACAGTTGATCTGTTTCATATTCCCATCAGCATGTGATAACCTTTGACTCTCTTGACTAACTAGAATCTACTTACCTCTTGCTGACCTCACTTTCTGAGGCAGAGTTGCAAAGTGACAAATACCATCAAGACAGAAAATGTCCCCTCAGTATCTCAGTGAGACAAGTGTATTCCCAAATGAAGATCATAGAAGCATAGAAAATAGGAGCAAGAATAGGGCATTCTGCTCTTCAAGCCTGCTTCACCATTCAAAATGATCATGCTAATCTTCCAATTCAGCATCCTGTTCCCACTTTCACTGTACTCTTTCATCCTTTTAACTCAAAGGACAATCTAAAAGAATTCATAGAGTTGTACAGCATGGAAACAGATCCTTCGGTCCAACTCATCGATGCCGACTAGATATGCTACATAAATCTAGTCACATTTGCCAGCACTTGGCCCATATCCTTCTTCATGTAGCCATCAAGATGCCTTTTAAATGTTGTAATTGCCTCGCCTGCACCACTTCCTTTGGCAGCTCATTCCACACACACACCACCCCCTGCATGAAAAAGTTGCCCCTTAGGTCCAGTTTAAGTCTTTCCCCTCTTGACTTAAACTCATGTCCTCCAGTTTTGGACTCCCCCACCATGAGAAAAAGGCCTGGGTTATTCATGCTATCCATGCCCCTCATGATGTTATAAACTTTGATAAGATCACCCCTCAGCCTCCAACAGACCAGGAAAAATAAGTTCAGCCTATTCACCCTCTCCATACAGTTCAAATCCTCCAACTCTGCAACATCCTCATAAATCTTTTCTGCACCCTTTCATGTTTAACAACACCTTTCCTATAGCAGGGAGATCAGAACTGAACACAGTATTCCAAAATTGGCCTAACCAATGTCCTGTACTGCTGCAAAACGACATCCTAACTAATATACTCAATGTGCTGACCAATAAAGGCAAGCGTATCAAATGCCTTCTTCACTACTCTATCTGTGGCTCCACTTTCAAGGAACTATGTACCTGCACCCCAAGGTCTCTTTATTAGGCAACACTCCCCAGGGCTCTACCATTAAGTGTGATTTGCCTTACCAAAATGTAACACCACATTTACCAAAATTAAACTCCATCTGCCACTCCTCGGCCCATAGGCCCACCCGGTCAAGATCCCATTGTATTCTGAGATAAATTTCTCAGTAGTCCATTATGCCACCAATTTTGGTGTCATCTGCAAACTTTCTACACATTCCTCATGTATTCACATCAAATCATTTATTTAAATGACAAAAGCAGTGGACCCAGTACTGATCCTTGCAGCATACCACAGGTCACAAGCCTTCAGTCTGAAAAACGACCTTCCACCGCCACCTTCTGTCTCTCATATTCAAGCCATTATCCAAATGGTGAGCTGTCCCTGGATTCCATGTGATTTAACCTTGCTAACTGGACTACTGTACAGAACCTTGTCGAACTGTCTTTGCATAGATAACAAAACAAATTAGTCATTGGAATTTTAACATTTCTCGGATATTCTCTATGGTGCAAAAGCAAAGGCATTTGCTACTTTTGCAGGAAACAACAGTCAACTCTTGGAGACTGGCAGTTGACTATAAGGAACTAAATGAAACCCCACTAACAGCATCAACAGTAGCGACCACCCTGCCCCCACCAACCCCCCCACCCCCCCAGACTATGATGAAGCAAGCCACACAGATGAAATATTTTATGATTCTAACATTAGTAATGCATTTTGGACCTTCCATTTAAACCAGTAATGAAGGTACAAATTTGCCTTTAGATTCCAAAGGCAATGGCACAAGTGGAACAAAACCAAAGTTGCTGGAAAAGCCCAACAGGTCTGGCAGCATCTGTGAAGGAAAAAACAGAGATAACATTTTGGGTCCAGTGACCCTTCCTCAGAACCCAGTACAAGTGGACCTACTTGCTCCAGGGATTTCAAAACTCCCGTCCATTTTCTGACCAAATGTTGGCCGAAGGGCTAGAAGGTTTTTCATGATTGGACTCCCTGATTAAATATGTCGATCATCTCTTCCAGCACAGAAGAACATTTAAGATTGCTGGATGAATTACTGACCCTCTTTACAACACTCAGATTAAAATCAATCCCAAAAAGGCCCAGATCATGAAGTCCCAAGTGATATACCTAGGAACTACAGTAACCCATGGCAAACATGAAATTGAAAAGAAGTGAATCGAAACAATTGCCCAATTGCATTTACCCATAGATGTCAGCTTGCAATGATCTTTCTAGGATTGGTGAGATATTGTAGGAACTACATTGATGGTTTTGTCACCATTATCAGAACTCCTAAAAATGAATGCCCCATACAATTGGATAAAGCAGCACACATGGGCTGTCTCTGAACTTAAAAAAACTACAGCAAAGGCTCTAGCACTAAAGGTTCCAAACCCAGGACTTCCCTTTGCAGTAGCAGATGCCACTACAGGTGCAAAACTGGTGACTGTACTTCTCCAAGAATGCAACAGGAGACTTAGGCCTGTGACCTGTGCCTCACGCTACTCAGTGAAATCGGGTTTCTTGATGTGTGAAAGACACATTCTGTCAGTTTTCTGGGCTGTACAGCACTTCAGCTGTATCATTAGACTCAATATCTTCACCATATTAACAGAATATATCCCACTGCCACTGGATGGACAAATTGAAGATGGCGCAGTTAGCCAGAACCAAATAGTACAGTGGACCCTGAAGCTTCGGGCCATGACATTAATGTCAAACAAACAAAGTTGCCTACTTTCTTACCAGACAACCTGAACTATGGTGGAGAATCCCATGAGTGCCAAATAGTGGCAACAAAGATCCCAAGGGACTAGTTGTTCCAAAATAGAAGTGGGGAGGACTCCAGAAAGACACACCCACAGAAGTCACAATAAAAAATGTTTGTAGATTGTTCTTCTATGGTGGAAAGAGAAAGATTGTGTGTGGTATTTATGTGGCGGACCAACAAGGTAGATCTTGAGTGAAGCTAGATTTAAAGCTGCCCAGCAAAATGAGCACCCAGCCTGTTGAGTTAGCAGCAATAAACTGCACAGTTAGTTATCCCAAAGGGTTCGCCCCACCCACAGACATACATTCAGACAGCATGTATTTCTGTTACAGACTGATAGACTCCCTGCTACTGTGGGAAGCCAGAGAATTTGTCTCAGCAAACAGAAAACCTTCACCGTCGATACCCCTGATAAAATACTTCTTCCAGCCTGCCCAAGACTGTGAGTGTGGCATTGTTAGAGTTAGGGCCCATCATAGAACTTCAACAGGCAGAAACATAACAGCAGGTGATTTGGCTAAACATGGATCCTAAAAAGGTGAACCATGGTAACCCCTCAGTGCCAGAAAAGGTAGGCACCATCACTGTCAGTCAGGCCAAGGTTGACGATCTTGTGCAAACACACACAAGCGATGAGGAATTAAAACAGGTACTAGAGGGAACACACATTACCCTAAGGTCTTAGAGAAAATTTGTACCTCAGCTTGTGGATGCGGTTGTTCTTTTGCTCGCGAGCCTGTCATTCCGTGGTGTTTTTGTTTTAGTTTTGTTACCAGCTCGGCAAGCAAACAAGCAATGGCATCCACAACCTAAACTACAAATTTTCAATAAGACCTTAAAAACCTACAGGCACAGCACGCTAAAACAGGCCCAATAATGGGAAGCCTATGCCATGCAACAAAGTGCATAACAGGAACAACTCCAATTTCCTACAGGAACCGGCCTCTCAAAGTAAAATACAAACCACCATTAAACAATCCACAAGCAAGAAGAATAGTATAGCAAAATGGCCGCAGGATGCTACAGGCCATGATCACAGATGCCCACAACCTCCTCCACAGAATATGAGCAGGGAATTGCGTGCTAAAAATCTTCGTACCAGAACTTGACCAACCAACAGTGGACCAAAATACTGGAACAAGCCTTTAATGCTAAACAACAGAGAACCAGAACAAGGAAAAGGCTCAGACTATAGGAGAAACTAACCAGACTAATCAACCGGGATGACACTAACCAAGCAGACACATGGATACGGAACCTATCCGAATGACAACTCACAGACACAGAAAAGGCCATCCTGATATGCAGACTTAAGTACAACCAAAAGGATGCGAGTAAAATGGACTTCTTAGCAGCGCTAGAGTAAACACTGAAAACCAATGGATTAACTGACAAAACTCAACAGGCCGTCAGACAAACAGTAGCCCCAGCACTTAAGCATAAACACGAATCAGACACCTTCAGCACAGCAGAGATATAGGCCCTGGAAGGACTGAAGGAAGATAAAAACATCACAATCCTACCAGTGGACAAAGGACGAATGGCTTTTGCTCTGAACAGTACAGGCTACATCAAGAAAGCACAGGCACTACTCGCAGATACAGTCACATACTAATGGATGGTGTCAGGCCCCACACCACAGCTAGAGGAAAGGATAACCCAGACACTCAAGAAACTTAAATATGCAGGAGAGATCACTAATGCCGACTACATCAGAATGAAACTAGATGGCTCAAAAACCCCCTACTTCTACAGACTCCTCAAGGTACACAAACCTAGAATCTCACTCAGACCAATAGTCTCCTTACCAGGCACACCTACACACAAGCTCGCACAGGAATTACAATGCAGACTTAAAAACCTAATTAGGAGATCCCCACACTCAATCCATTTGGCACAAGAATTTCTCACACAGCTCAAGGACACAAAAATTGATGAGGATGAAATCATGATCTCTTTCGATGTTACAGCACTATCTACATCCATTGACATACCGTTAGCCAGAGAGATACTAGCCACACTACTAGAAGGACCAGGAGCACCGACACTGAATATCAGCAGCAAAATCAGAAAGGACAGCTTACTGAAACTACTTGATTTATGCCTCACAACGCACTTCATGTTCAACAGCCAAATATACAAACAGATCAACAGCACACCGATCGGATCACCCATCTCAGGTCTCATTGAAGAAGCAGTGATGCAGGGGCTGGAACACACAGTCCTTCTTATAATCCAACTGAAACTGTGGATAAGATACGTGGACGACATAGTCGTAATAATCAAATGCACAAAAGTAGAACAAACCCACCAACTTATTAACAGCATCTTCGCAAGGAGAGGAAGGAAACAACAAACAGCTCCCGTTCTTAGATATAATGGTAGAGAGACTAACTAATGGCGAATTCCGGACTCGAGTGTACAGGAAGGCCACACACACAAACCAAGTCCTGAACTCCAGTAGCAACCACCCCACCAAACACAACAGAGATGTATTACAATACTATTTAAATGAGCCATATAACACAGCAACACCCCCAGAACTTCAGAGATTGGAAGAGGAACATCTGCACAAAGTATTTACCGACAATGGATACCCAAGAAATTCACCTGCTAATGCCTACAAAACAAACGACAGTCAGAGGACACAGACAACAGAAGACACTAGTAACTCTACCCTATATCAAAAAGGTTTAGAAATGATAGCCAGACTCCTTAGACTGCATAGGATCATGATTACACACAAACCTACATCAACACTACATCAAATGCTATCAAAGACTAAAGACCCCATACCGACAGTAAACAGGACGAAAATGATGTACAGAATCCCATGCAGCGAGAGTAATAGACATTACATTGGACAAATGGGGAGGAAACTGATGAACAACTGGCAGTAAAAAGACATGACCAATATTCACTTGTCTCGAAACACGCAGACAAAGAAGGCCATCAGTTCAACTCGGACAAAGTGACCATACTGGGACAAGGGAACAACAGATATCCAGGAGAATTTCTGGAGGCCTGATTCTCAACACGGGACTCCATGAACAAACACATAGAAATAGCCCCCATATACAGAACACTGCTGAAAAACAAAACCGGAAGTGACAAGACCCACTGCACCAGAGGATCATATAAATTCAGAGTGGAGCAGAACACCAATGCTTCAATTAGTGGTCGCACTGGTAATGTTGCCTAAATGGTAACGAAATGTCTGCACACCATTGAACAACTGACTCGGTGAGCAAACCAACAACCGCACACGTTACCCATTGATAGGTAGAAGGACAAATTACTTTTAAAGGACAGACACATGGTTCCAACAACCAGATAATTTATCAATGTCACGATGTCCAGGGCGATTGGGGATTAGAAACCACTACAGAGAAATTTAAGGGACTGTGTTCATGGCCAGAAATGGGTACAGACATATAAAATGTCAAATTATACAACCTGTGCACAAAACAATCCAAACAATTTTGCACGCAAGGCAGAGTTAAAGCACACCTGATCAATGGAGAATCCTTGAAAAAATTCGCAGATTGAATATGTCAGCCCTTTACCACTTTTCACTGGGGGGAATGTAAATGTATCCTGGTCATAGTCAACTCATTTGATAAATGGGTCAAAATGTTCCCTAGCCAGATTAACACAGCTAAAAACACAGCAGATATGCTTGTGCGACAGGTATTCACTATGTAGGAGCCCCACATGGCATAGAATGAGGTCAAGAGGCCCATTTCAAAATGTCATGATCTTGTTTGAAGTAAACCAAACATTCCACATTGCATACCACTTCAATCAAATGGGATAGTGCAGAAAACAAAACGTACCGGAAAAGGATAATTAGAAAGACCATCCAGGAAATCAATTGCAGTTGGAATATCATGTTACCCTTTGCCCTGAAGCTGATATTGAATATGGTAGCACATTTACTGGACTTACCCCTCCCAAAACTGTCCCTTATCCTAATGACCAGATGCCCCATGAAAGGAATTAAACCACTGTCAGGACCAAATCTGTCCGAACCCAAAGTCACAGCCCTCAGTCAGAAACAAACCCTTCGGTCCAACTCATCCATGGTAACTAGACATCCTAAGCTGATCAAGTCACATTTGCTAGCACATGGCCCATGTCCATCTAAACTCTTCTTATTCATGTACCCAACCAGATATATTTTAAATGTTGTTATTTTACCTGTCTCACCATTTCCTCTGGCAGCCCATTCCATACGTGCACCACCTCTGCATGAAAAGGTTGCCACTCATGTCACTTTTAAATCTTTCCACTCTCACCTTAAACCAACGCCCTCTAGTTTTGAAACAAAAACAAAGTTGCTGGAAAAGCTCAGCAGGTCTGGCAGCATCTGTGAAGGAGAAAACAGAGTTAACGTTTCGGGTCCGGTGACCCTTCCTCAGAACTTCCTCTAGTCTTGGACTCCCCTACCCTGTGGGAAACACCTTGGCTATTCACCTTATCCATGCCCTCATGATTTTAAAATCTCTACCAGATCACCCCTCAGCCTCCAATGCTCCAGGGTAAAAAGACCCAGCCTATTCAACCTTTACCTATAGCGCAAACCCTCCAACCCTGGCAAAATCATTGTAAATTTTTTTCTGAATCCTTTCCAGCTTAACAACTTCCTATAGCAGGGGAGACTACAATTGTACACAGTATTCTAAAAGTGATCTCACCAATGTCCAGTACAGCTACAACATGATGTCTGAACTCTATATTCAATGCACTGACCAATGAAGACAAGCATGCCAAACCACTTCTTCGCCACCCTATCTACCTGCGACTACAGTTTCAAGGAACTATACACCTACACCCCTAGGTCTCTTTGTTCAGCAACACTCCCCAGCAGCCCTACCATTAATTTTGTAAGTCCTGCCTTGATTTGCCTTACCAAAATGCAACCCATCAAATTAAACTCCATCTGTCACTTCTTGGCCCATTGGCCCATCTAATCAAGGTCCCACTGTTCTTCCAGATAGCCTTCTTCACTGTCCAGTACATCACCTATTTTAGTGTCATCATGCCACGAGCTGGCAGTAAAAACACTGCCAAAGAAAGAACAGACCATGCAGATGCCAGGCACCATTCAGAAAGGGCAGAAGAGGAAACAAAGCAAGACCTACTTTAATGGCGAAGCAAACCTAATAGAGTATGAGGTAGGAGTAGAGGTAATGCTCCAGGTTTTCCAACCAGGCACATTCTTGTCGTCCAAATTGTCTGGACTCCAGTCCATAGTGGATAAGGCAAACCCATCAGTTTACTAGATCTTAGTGAAATCCAAGTAGACTGGATGGAACCAGCTTAAACAGATGAAAGAATGTGGCCCCCAAAGCAACCATCAGTTTCATATATCCCTAGAAGAATGCAAGACACCAGCCCCACACCCCAATCCCTTGCCCCGATCTGAATCCCATGGAACCAGGAGACAATTCCTTGGCTGCTGCGAGCTAAGAAAACTATATACCATTCAGAGTTCTGAAGAGCCATCATAGCTCCAAGGCACACAAAAACGTTTGATCAGATCTTCCAATGAGGAGGATGAGGCTAAACAAAACTCTCCACAGTCCGAGTCCTCCTATTCTCAGCAACATTTCCATCTGTCTTCTCATCTTAAATAGCACAGCTTCCATGCTTTGAGGTAGCAGCTGCCAGCCTCTTTTAGCCTCTCCATCCCCAATGAAAGAAGGACCGGGCAAAGTTGCCCTGTCCCTACCAGTAAATGCTCCTATCTGAAAGGCACCACAGACCAAACCCAAAATGCATGGCCACAAACACGCTCCTGAATCTAAATTCTATTTATGTCTGACACAAGTGACAGATGAAAATGGGGAAAATAAAAAAAAACAGTAGTGAGGAACATTCAAAAGACAAGTATGAGACAGCATTAAAATATGGCCAATAGAGATCTCCACCAGTGGAGGACAGTTAGGGAATGTATCTAAAGCCATAGAGATATTATCTAAGGACAAAAATAGATGCTACCTTGATTTTCCTTCAGGATAAACCATCAATTTAGAAGACATTCTGAAGTTCTACCTCGTAGAATTCAACACCAGGATCAATTCACTGAAGACACCGAATAAACAAAGGAGTTTTTTACCTGGGGTACATGTGGTAAACCTCACTGGACGTTGGCAAATTAAAATTCATTCGGTGGAACAAAGAACTATTTCAGAGACAATGCTTAACCAATGGTCTCCACGTGTACAATAAAGAAACTCTTGGACATATTTGTAAATATTCACTTTGTATTTGGATTCATGAAAAGAGTAATATAAATCAGATTTTACTTTTGATTTTACAATGTTTGAGATTTGTATTGCATTTGAGAAAATGTTTCAGAATAGGGCACATTTTGTCTTGACTTCTGCAATGGTTAAGTTCGCTGTGTGTGAAGTTTAAAGTTAATGTTTTTACAGTACTTAATTAAGGATGTTTTTATAGTGAAAGAGTTAGAAATTTTGGGCTGATTGTTGCATTATCCTATTTGCTCAGGCCTATGGGATCAAGAGAGGGACTGTGGCCAAGTGGCCAACAGCCTGAATAACTACGCCCAAAACAAAATTGGCTAAATAGTTTCTGCAAGCCAGGCCCGATGGAATGCAAAGAGGTCAAATTTATTACAGATCAAAAGCAAACAAGGGCCAGCCCAGATCTGTCTTGCACATTGAACAGGAGTGCTCAAAACTCATAAAGAAATACTCAGTCCTTTATTTGGCTCATACAGTAAGAGCACCTGGGTAAACATGTTTTATGAGTAATAAAATGTTTGTATAGAATATTTCACAGGCTTTAATATTTAATGTCATCAAACATTACAAGAGAATTATAAACCAAAATAGCATGTTGAACTATTTATAAGGTCAAGATATATATATGTGTTTAGATATTGCTTGGAGTACATGGTAGCTCTGTTTCAGAAGGTACATTTTCTAATTAAGCACCTATCCTCATAAGAAACTACAATGAATATGCTGGTCAATCCCCAGATACACTAACAACATGAACACTGAAACAAATGTATCTCACTCATCTGTCTGCAGTAGGGGTGTTTAAATTGGGAGGTGGTGCCAGAATTACTGAGCACTGCTTGGTGTGTTTACATAGTTGTGAGAAGTCCAGGTTGCACTGCTGCTGAGACACAGCTTCTGGAGCAGAATGACATTCAGGGGTACAGAAATGGATCTTAGAATTTGCAAAAGAAAAAGAGAACATACGAGGAGGACGTTCTACACCATAAGTTATTATCAGAAAGGCATTTCAGGAAAGATGAGAGGAATAGTTCCAACTTTGAATGAGGCTTGAATGAAAATTTCAACTAGAGGGAAAGAGTGAGGGAATGGGATTGCAGATTGTCTTTTCAAACTGGTGGGCAGGCAAAAGAGCTCAATGGCCTCCTTCTGTGTTGTATTGTGCTATGATTCTACAGGGATTCTCATCTCAAATCAGGAGGGCCTTCTCAAGATTCTACAAAAGGTGATGATGGATGAAATCTGAAAAGTCAAGAGTGCAAGGTATTGCCTGTTCCAAACAATTGTTTCTACTTATTCAAGAAGCAATATTATATCTGGGGTCAATAAGCATGGGCAGAGCTTTTGTAAGTGTTGTAGGGAGAAATATCAAAGAGGAGTTTAAGCTCTGTGTTCCTCAGCACAAGTGATCTTTATTCAAAGCTATATTACTACATATGAGACCATCCCGAATCTGTCTTTCACGTAGGACCCAGTTGCCCTCTTAATCACAGCTCAGATCAGAAGTCAATGGCGCCCTGGGTTCCCCAGCAAAATACAACATTTTAATACATTTCACGTTACATTAATTACATGCAACATTGATGTCACTGTTAGCCAGATCCCCCTAATCTATACATCCAATCCACTGAACATGATCAATGATGGACAACTCCATGGATAGCCTTAGGTTCTCCTATAATCTCATGATGTTTGCCAGATACCTCCATCATCTGTCTTTGGGATCTTACAATGCTAGTTTTATTAAAACTAACAATCTTATTCCTTCGTAGACATTTGCCAGCTGCACCACATTATTTAGCAATACCTAAATAGTTAATTTTTACTGAGAATTCTTTCAAATTCTGTACTAACTTTAGTATGGCAGATTAGGAAGGATATTAATCTCAACCAATTGTTATAAAGTCTTTAAAATTAACTCTAATATAAAGTTACTGTGACATAGCTGATAAATTGAGAACAACCCCTCTCTCACTTCAGCCTGAGAGATCAAGCAGCCTTTGTGACTTGCAACTACAGTTTATGACCCCTGCTATTTGCATGCTGAAAGTGAATTTTTAAATAATTTTTTGACTATTTCTACACTAAACACTTTCCATTCCTAATATTTTTTCTTAATAAAAAGCATTTATTTTAATTCCACTGATGAGGGTGAAATTCAATCACTTGTAATTTTACCAAGCCATTAAACAAAACTTATTTAGATTCCACAAACAGCCAGGGGACATAACCACATCTTCATTCTGTATTCTATCTTTGTCACTCTTCTCTTGATTTTTGAATGTATGAATTTGTTTGAATTATCTGCATTTGTTTCAAATATTTATAATTCCCCAGTTGTAACTTCTGTTTTTACAAATTTCTCTGCCCTCCTCCTGTGCCAATGTTTTTTTTTGAGATCTTGTTTAGACCATTTATTATTTTATCTTGTCTAATTATGCAATAGCTCTCTTTACTGCCTTATAAGCATTTGCTAAAGGAATGCAATTAACCTTTTTACACTAATTTGTTATTTGCCTTTCTAATTTTACAATTACCTAAAAAAAATCAGAATACTGTAGGATCAGGCTTTTCTTCTACTTTTTACTAAATGACATGCATGGGACTGTGGCTAAGCTAGGCCTTTCAAAAATTCCCCTTATTAAAATGCTTATATGTTTAGAACTGCCTGTTTACAGAAACCTGATTACTTTCCCTTATGTTTCTTCCCACGGAGAATCTGTATATGGAGACTACCAGTCTAGCTATGAACATTTGCTGTATGTGACTGTCAAATCCTTTTGTCCATCTTGTGTTGGCTAAAAAAAAGACTGAAGTGGCCATTTTGTCAACTTTAGGTCACGGGTTGCTACAACAATAAGGATGCAGAGCATGGAACTAGGAGAAAATGAAACAAACTTATCTACATAAAAACTGAAAGAACTGCAGATGCTGTAAATCAGGAATAAAAACAAAGTTGCTGGAAAAGCACAGCAGGTCTGGCAGCATCTGTGAAGGAGAAAACAGAGTTAACGTTTCGGGTCCGGTGACCCTTCCTCAGGGTCCCCATTTCTGATGAAGGGTCTAGGCCCGAAACGTCAGCCTTTCTGCTCCTATGATGCTGCTTGGCCTGCTGTGTTCATCCAGCTCTGCACCTTGTTGTCTCGGATTCTCCAGCATCTGCAGTTCCTACTATCTCTGCATTCTCTAAATGATGTGCAGCTTCTATTATCTAGCACTGAGAACAGCAATGTTGCACTGAAACATCCGCCTGCTGAGCAACATTACTGGCAGCAAGGTCCCCAGGTTCCTGCAGTTCACAGCTCATTCTACCTGGTCAGTCCATCCATGCAACTGAGCTTCTATTGTTTCTTCTCTGTTTCCTTCTTTCCCCCAGCTTTACAGAGCTCCTTGCTGATGTTTCAGTTCCCAGTTCCGATACAGGGTTTATTCCTAGAGTGTTAACCTGGTTTCTCTCCCCACCTGTGACTGAGACCAAACCCATCAGTTTACAGCTGGCAGGAGGCAGGGGGACCGGGTGAAATTATGGGATGGATCTGTCAGTGCCCTTTCATCCCACAGATTGTCAGTGGGGCAGAGTTTTTCCTGTCGTCATTCGATCCCAAATGGAAGAAGGGATAGATTGTCTCAGTGAAAGTGTGGGTGAAAGTGTGGAGATGGGACATGTTGTCCGCATTGTAAAATGACACCTGACCACCCTCATAGTCCAGGAAAACACCGACCTTCCGGGGATTCAAACTTGTGCTCAGGCGGATCCATGAGGGGCAAGTGCTGGCTAAATACCCACTCCCAGGAATCAGCCACACAACCCAATATCCTGTCTCTGGTCTTGGGTCAACACCCCCTTTCCTATCTGAAGACTCTCGGGCCACTCCCAAGCCCCACTCAGTCTTGTCCCCTACTCCCACCTCCCAGTAATGTCTCCCTGATGTGAATCCCTCCAATCCAAGGACACAGGTACACTGATCAAACTGCTTCACATTTCTCAGTAGTTGATTTGGCTTGTCTCCAAGTCTCACACTGGTTCGGTCCTGGGACAGGACAAGCCAGGGATTTGCAGTGTTTGGATCCAGAGTCAGAGAGGCTGGAACTGTGGGAAAATTAAAATAGCACAGTTACTCATTTAGGGAAAGGAGGTGGGAGAATTCAGGTAGATGGAGGGATGGCTGGAAAGGGAGAGATGAGAGAACAGAAGTACAAAATATAGGGGAGGACTGGGAAGTGAAAGAAATTACAGGGAATAGAGGGAGGTAAGTGGAGGAGTGTCATGGAGCACAACAGGTGTGGACTGAGAAAGAGGTAGAAGGAAGAATGGCACATGGAGAGGAACAAGGGTGAAGGAGAGGAAGAAATGAGTGGAAGGGAGGGCGAGACAGCAAATCTTAGTAAAGAGCAGGAATTAGAGAATGGCAAGTAGCGGGTATAGGTTCAGGCCCACACTTTTAGTGCAAGCTTTATTTCAGTTAATTATACTCCTTAGAACTCACACCTACAGATAAATAGCTCCCATGTTTATATAAACAATTCATCTCAATTAACCCTTCACTAATACATTCATCACATTGTCCCTCCAGTGGGCCTCAGGCATCCCTTCAGACCTTGTTAGAAGATAACAGATTCCTTTTATCTTTTAAAATAATTCAACATATGCACCAAAAAAAGCAAAATAAATAAAATGTCAACATTTACATTCCCTTTTCTATTTCTTTCTTTAAAGTGTCAAGGATCTTTTTCAGTTTCTTAGAGCTTGTCCCATTCTTTGTAAAATAATTCAAAACCCAATAGTTGCTATCCATCCACTTCAATTTAGAGATTTCTCCACCCTCCAGCATTTGTTTCAAAACTGTAATATTGATCCTCAGTCTTTTCTCATTCATACATTTTGTTGAGTGTACCATAGTCCCATAGAGACTTTTTATCTATATAGCACTTAATGGGTATTGCTGCTATGTAACTCTTTGGAATTGTTTGCAAAATTTTTGCTTAGAAAAAATTACGTACTTACCACCTCAGAATGAACAGTTTCTGCCACTAAGGTACTTTTACTAGTCCTCTGACCTTTTAAGCTTCCCATGCTAAGGAGCAACATTTACCTTCATTGTTAGCAAGTAAACTGTCCTGCACTTGAGAACCCATCAGAAATCTGCATTAAAAGTGTCACTAAAAGCAATTATTTCCTTTTCCTAGCATCTCCCTATGATGTAGAGTTTTAAACAATTTTTTAATATAATTGAGATCCTACGGGTATCTGTGGCCCTATGGATAATAGAGTTGAAGCCTAACATGCATGATGGGAAATTATGCTAACTTTAAATAAAGCACTATAAAGAAAGAAATTAAACCAGGCTATTAACTATTGAGACCAATGGCTGATGCTAAAGGTTATTCAACCTCTGTGGTTACAAAAGGGACAAAATAAGATTGATAAGAGGAACTGTGGAAACAGATGTTTGCACAAAAAGAGCAACTTTTTCAGGCAGAGGGTGGTGCCATTATGGAATGAGCTGCCAGAGGAAGTAGTGGAAGCAGGTACAATTATAATATTTAAAAGGCATCTGCATGGGTATATGAATATGAATGGTTTAGAAGGATATAGGCCAAATGCTGGCAAATGGGACTAGAGTAATTTGGGATATCTGGTCAGCATGGGCAAGTTGGACTGAAGGGATTGTTTCCATGCTGTACATCTCTATCCCATCCTGGGTACACCTGATCAGTTCCCGAGGATTTATCCACATTCATGCATTTTAAAACGTCCAGCATCTCCTCCTCTGTAATTGGACACTTTCCAAGATATCACTTTTTATTTCCACGAGTTCCCTAGCTTCCATATCCCTCTCCACAGTAAATACTAACAGGATATACTGGTTTAGTATCTCAGCCATCTTCTGTGGTTCCACATATAGGTGGCCTTGTTGATCTTTAAGGGGCCTGGTTCTCTCCCCAGTTACTCTTTTGCCCTAAAGTATTTGTAGAATCTCTTTGAATTCTCCTCAATGCTATTGCCAAACCTATCTCATGTTCCCTTTTAGCCCTCCTAATTTCCCTCTGGAGTACACTGCTACTGCCCTTATACTGCAGGAGGGATTCATTCAATCCTAGCTGTCTATACCTGCCAATATGCCTCCTTTTTCTTGACCAGAGCCTCAATTTCTCTAGTCATCCAACATTACCTACAATTACCAGCCTTGCCCTTCACACTAATAGGAAAACATTACTTCTGGACTCTCATCATCTCATTTTTTGAAGGCCTCCCACTTTTGAGATATCCCTTTACCTTTGAATAGCCACTCCCAATCAACTTTTGAAAGTTCTTGGCTAATACTGTCAATATTGGCCTTAGTCCAGTTTAGAGCTTTAAGATCAGGTCTATACTTTTCCATAGCTATTTTGAAACTAATCGAATTATTAACACTGGCCCCAAAGAGCTCCCCCACTGACATCTCCATCACTTGCCCTACCTTATTTCCCGAGAGTAGGTCAAGTTTTGCTCCTTCTCTAGAAGGTTCATCCAAGAAAATTTTCTTGTAGACACTGAACAAATTCCTCTCCATCCAAGCCCTTAACACTGTGACAGTCCCAGTCTATGTTTGGAAATTTAAAATTCCTTACCATTACAACCCTATCATTCTTACAGATATCTGAGATCTCCTTATGAATTTGCTTCTCAATTTCCCATTGACTACTGAGGGGCATGGTACATAGTACAATCTCAATAAGGAGGTCATCCCTTTCTTACTTCTCAGTTTCACCAAAATAACTTCACCGGACATAATCTCTGGAATATCCTCCCTAAGTACAACCGTAATGTTATCCCTAACCAAAAATGCCACTCCCCCATCTCTCTTGTCCCCACTTTGTATCCTTCCTATAGCATCTGTTCCTGGAAGATTAAGTTGTCAGTCCTGTCCATCCCTGAGCCATGTCTCTGTCATAGCTATGATATCCCACTCCCATGTTCCCAACATGCCCTGAGTTAATCTGCCTTAACTGTCAGGCCTTTTGAATTGAAATAAATGCAGTTTAATTTATCAGTCTTACACTGCCCTCTGTCTTGCTCCTGCCTGCTTTTACTATTTGGCTTGGTCCACTTTTCAACTGTACCAGCCTTAGACATATCTCTTTTCTCACTATCTCTTTCAGTCCCACCTACAACCACCAAAATCACCACCACCACCACCACCGACACCATCCCACCCCCAACCCCCCAACTAATTTAAAGCCTTGTGAGTAACACTAGCAAATTTCCATGCAAGGATATCGATCCCCTTCCAATTCAGTCCAATTCCTTCATATGTAGGTCACTTCTACCCCAGACGAGGTCCCGATGATCCCCTGACCCCTGCACCAGCTCCTCAGCCATGCATTCATCTGCCCTATCATCCTATTCCTACTCTCACTACAATGGGTGTAAGCCAGATATTACTAGCCTTGATGACATACTTTTTAACCTCCTGCTTAATTTCCTATATACTGTCTTCAGGACCTCATCCCTTTCTCTTCCTATATCGTTGGTACCAATGTGTACAATGACCTCTGGCTGGTCACTGTCCCTTTTGAGAATATTTCTCACCCTCTCCAAGGCATTCTTGACCCTGGCACCAGAGAGGCAACTCACCACTCTGACGTCTCGCTGTCGGCTGCAGAAATGTCTACCTGTGCCCCTGACTGGACAATCTATACCCCTATCACAATCAATTGCTTGGAACCTGACATATCCCTCATTACAGTCGAGCCGGTCTTCTCTGTATCCCTGTACAGTTTTCACTGTATTCCTATACTTCTGTACTTGAGTACACATGACAATAAGATCTAAAATCTAAAAACTAAATCTAATCTGACTCACCTTCCCCTGACAGTCCTTCACACCCTACATTTTCCAAGCATACTTGTTTGAGATGGGGATAGCTACAGAAGACTCCTGAACCACTTGCCTTCCCCTCCTACCTTTCCTCTCCAATGCCTATATGCCTTCCTGATAAGATGTGCAATAATGTCTTCAAAAGAATTTGAAGTCTCCCTTACAAATTTAGTGCTGCATGCTGAGATCTGTGCTCTATTCCTCTAGTCACACAGATCCCTTCACTGTTGTGGCATACAGCTTCAGACGCTTATCCAAAGGAAACCACAAAAAAGAGAAATATAAGAATTGAGAGTTTCTGGAGAATTAACAACCAGTAATACAAATACATTTTCTGAGCCTTGGAGCCCCTGTAGCACCTTCACAACTCAATTCATAATCAGGAACATAATTTTTAAAATTTTTACCAGGGCTAATGATGTCTTTCATTTCTCTCCACACTATATACTGCAAAGGGCCATTGAATTTTCCAATAGACAGGGCTGCATTTGTTACTGAGAGTGACTGGTTCTTCTCACTGATCCTGTAAATAAAAATAATTAATGTTTATAGTTAGTGAAATTCAGTTTCATTGGCATATTTAAAAAAATTATATGAACAGTCAAGCTATTTGGATTCATTCCATGTCAGAGAAAAAGAGGTAGAAAATTAAAGACTAGTCTTGTTTCCTTAGCTAAGCAAATGAAATCTTAAAAATACAAGGACAAAGAAAGCAAAAGCCCAAATCACTAAGAAAGGTCCATTAGATTAATTAAACTAATGGATTGGTTGCCAGATCACATATTACACACAAAGGAAAACATTTAGTTCAAAAACGTACTAGACCATAAACAAAACCGAACTCTGCAAATATTTGAACAATAAAAATTGGGCAAGTACTGTCTATTCAATTATGCAAAATGTGAGGCACACAGCCATCCAAGGATTCTGCTCTCCTCTAGTTCAGAATTCTTCAATATCTGGTGTGGAGCAGGGGACAATAGCCTGGTGCAGAAGCAGTGGCACCAGTGCAGGAGCAAGGGCACATGGAGACCTCCTGCATTGGTCTGCTGTGAACTGCCGTTGGAGAGAGATTATGCTGTTTGTCTTTTTAACTTTGTTTCTTGTTTTTCTGACCTGTGATTATACAGCGTATAGCTGTAATGTAACTTTCTTCTTCTTCATTTCTCTATTCTGTAACTAAGATGGCGCTGTGTATTGGTGACATTGTTACATGGTAACTAATCTGTAACTGAAGAACCTGTACCTAAGATGGCACTGTAAGTGGTGACTTATCAATATTTCACTGTACTTATTTGAGTACATGTTACAATAAAGCTAATTCTATTCTATTTCATTCTATTCATCCCTGATTTTAGTTGTTCCACCTTTGGTTGCTTTTTCAGCAGCCCAGTCCTTAAGTTCCAGAAAGAACATCTTAAACCTCTCCAGTTTCAATTCCCTTTTCTCCTTTACTACATTCACTATCAACTAACTCCATTGAGCGATATTATCTCCTATGGGACTCAGTGTCACATTTTGTTGTCTATCACCACTGTGAAGCACTTTAGGATTACATAATACAGTAAAGGCACTATACAAATGCAAACTGTTGCTTCTCTGGTGATAGAACAATAACACATTATAGTATAAACATTCAACAGAGCTCTCCTTTAAGACCTGTCTCTCTGAGGTTGGTCAGATGCCCTGCAGTTGCTTAAATGGCCCAAGCCTTGAAAACCTAGGTGAGGATATGTTTCTCACTCAGTGCTAATCTGCCTCACTGGCAGATTGCACCTTACAAATGGCCACTGTGAACCTTGAAAATGGTCTATTATTGACACATCTTATTACAGTTCATTATAATATTGGAAAACCATTATTTATACCAGTGTTAAATTTAAATCATTATCATTAAATCGTTATAAGAAAGAATAAACTGAGTTCTTGTCATCCAATTAATAACCCTTTTAAAATGTAATTTTGGGATTGTTTGCAAGAAAGAAATCCACTAACATCAATAACAACAAACTCAGCAACATTTCAGTAAAGAACATGTCCCTACCTTCTCTTCTGACAAGCCTCCTCCTAGAAATAAATAAACCACAAATATTGAACATGATAATAACAATTTCAGGAGGAGCTAGGATAGTGAAATGAACAGACATTGAGCAGATGAGATTTCATATAGAAGGGAAATATGAAGTATTTTGGAGATAGAATGACGAGAGACAATATAAATTAAATTCCACCATTTAAAAGGAATACACACACAAATCTTCAAGATAATTGGAAAAAGTAGAAGAGATTTTAATTTAACAATGACTGTTAATGATTTGCACCAGCTGGAGAAAGTACATTTAATGGGAATTTTTAGGAGGGAATACTTATATATGTGAAGAAGAGATATTTGCTCAATACATACGGAAAGAGCAGGGGCAGTGAAAATAATTGGATAACTCTTCCACTAAACAGCCACAGGAAGGTGAGACTGAATTGTACAGAGCTTTGGTGAGTCATTATTTAGTTTATTAAGTGCAGTTTTAGTCTTCTTAACTGAGGAAGGATGTTCAGGCTTTATAGGGAGTGCAACGAAGGTTACCAGATTAATTTATGAGATGGCAGAAATAATATATGAAGAGAGACTGGGCTATGTTCACTAGGGTTTAGAAGAATGAGGGGGATTCTCACAGAAATCTATACTGGGCATGGCAAGAGCGGGAAGGACATTCCTGATGACAACAAGTTCAGAACCAGGGACTACCATCTAAGGGTATGGGGTAGACCATCTAGGACTTTCTTGACCCTGTCACAAAAAGTGTTTGAGGCCAAAACATTGAATGTTTTCAAGGAAGAGTTTATAATATACGTATATATAATATATATGTATATAGTTGTTAGGGCTAAGGGGATCAAAGGGTATGGGGAGAAGTTGGGAACAGGGTACTCGTATGAATGATCAGCCACAATCACATTGAATGATAGAGCAGGCTTGACCTTCTTCTGCTCTAATTTACTATGTTTCTATATGTTTCCTTCTGTGTTGTAGAATTAATGATATAATTAAGATGGTCCATATGTCAGGTACTATATCTCAACATCAGCCATGCTCACAGACATAATAATTCACTTTACGCAACAAACCTACATGAAGGTGTAACTGAATTACTATGTGAACTTCAGGAGAAAATTACACTTATGAACAGGAAAATAATTCCACACAAGTTTGCAGATCATAACAAGATTTCCTGTATTCCTGAAAATCCGCAGGCAGCGTGGGGAGCAACTAATTCAGTGCATCAGCAGAACCATCCAAGAATTAACAAAATTTTGGCTTAATTCTGCTTCCATTTTAAAATAAAAATTGATAAAATACTTTATTAACTTCAAGTTATCATCAGTTATTTTGCGACTGATACTTTAGTGGACTGACCAACGCTATAATCCTACCTTCAGAAATATCAGCTCGTCTTTTTCCTCCATCTGTTTCTGTAACTTTGAGAGCTCCACTTCAATAGAATTTAATTTCAGCTGGATGTCTTGAAGATTTTTCTCCATTGTTTCTATAATCCTATTCTCCTCTTCCCTGAGATCTTGGAGTAAACGTTGTTCTTTCTCTGTGAGAATCTGGCGCATTTTCGTGAACTCCGATGCGATGTCGTTCAGCAGACTGCTCACTTGCTCCTACCAAATGAAATGTGAAACATCATTAATGTCCTGCAATAAAGGGAACAAAACTCACAGAGATCCCAGAAAATCAGAACAGGGAGATCTTACCCTCACTTCGGAAATCTTCCGTTTCTGATTCAGTTCTGTTTCTCGAACCACCGATTTCTTCTCTGTGAGAGAATCTAAAGAAGACTTCAGCCGATTCTGAAAATCCAGGAGAAAATTAAAGAATAACGGTATTCCACTATGCCAATGTGAATACAGTGTAAGTTTATAAATGTGTCCTCATTTACCTTATAGATCTCAACGGCTTCTCTAATCGGTAGGAATTTGTGGAATGCGTGGTCGCGCGAATGTCGACAAATTAAACAGCTCAGTTTTTTTTCAGTTACACAAAACAGCTTCAGATCTTCCTGATGATGCTCACATTGAAGTTTACTTTCCTCCTGATTCGGTTCCAAATTTAATTTTCGAGCTTTCTCGGCCAGATTCGCCAAGGCCCAGTTCACTCTAAGGCTAACTTCTGGAAACTCACTTCTACATTCCGGGCAGGAGTGTATCTCCCTACTTTCCCAACTCTGAGTGATGCAGGAGCGACAGAAATTGTGTCCACACTCCAATGAAACCGGGTCTTTGAAGAAATCTAGACAAATGGGACAAATGATCTCCTCGGTCAAGCTCCGGAGCGGCTGCCTGGAAGCCATTTTTCACACTCAGCACCGCCTGATTCGGTCAAACCGGTTTTACTTTCATTGTCACTCCGTTGCTGAATACCATGAGTTCAGCGATATCCTGATGATTTCTCCGCAATGCTTATAGAATTGTCATTTTTGAAAATAGTTTCTGCCCGATCCACTTTTTCAAAGAGGGGAAGGGAGCGCCTTGATGCCTGAACAAAGTCGGGAAACAAACGAAAACTTGGACGCCGATCATGGAGGATGGGAGACTGCCAGTGGGGGAGGGTGAGAAGGGTGAGACAGAGGAGGCGGAGATGGGTGTGGAGAGAGTCAATCATTGCATTCTTGGAGTCGCTACAGGTTACAAACCCACTGGTGAAACACGGCGTGAGATCCAGACCCTGAGACAGCACAGTGTCTGTTGTTGCAGGCGCTCACCCTTATGTATAAAGGACGAAAAATGTCCAAGGTACACTCTTGGTGACACAGACAAATAAGATATTTTATCCAAGATTAGACCGCTTAGCTTTCCTGCTCCTCTGATGCTGCTTAGCCTGCTGTGTTCATCCAGCTCTACGTCTTGTTATCTTAGGCCCGTGAGGGTCGGTTTGGTTTTCAGGAAACTCTTGCATTTATATTGTGCCTTTCATAACTACAAAAACATTAAACATTCCCTAAATGTGCGCTCTCTGGATGGTCCGTGTATAGCATGAACTGCCAGAGGAAGTGGTGGAGACTGGTACGATTACAAATTAAAAGGCATTTGGATAGGTATATGAATAGGAAGGGTTTAGAGGGATATGGGCCAAATGCAGGCAAATGGAACTAGATTAATTTAGGATATCTGGTCGGTATGGACAAGTTAGACCGAAGGGTCTGTTTCCGTGCTGTATATCTCTATGATGCTATCACTGTGACTCCTTGATGTCACACGGTCAAACGGTTCATTGACAAGTGCAGCCACCTTCAGTTCCACTTGAAGTCCTGATGAACGGTCCCGATCCGAAACGTCGATTTTCCTGCTCCTCTGATGCTGCTTGACCTGCTGTGTTCCTCCAGCTAAACACTGTATCGACTCTAAAGAAGGAGATAAACTCCTGCTCGGAACGTAGAGACGAGTTTCCGGAAAGAAACCTCAGGGTAAATTGGGCCTTAGCGAATTTGGCCGAGGAGGCTCGAAAATTAAAGCTGGATCCGAAACAGAAGGAAAGTAAACTTCACTGTGAGCATCATCAGGAAGAACTGAAGCTGTTTTGTGAAACTGACCAGAAACTGATCTGTTTAATTTGGCCGGATTTGCGGGAACATAAATCTCACAACTTCATGCAGGTCAATGAAGCTTTTGAAATCTACCGGGTAATGGAAAATGATTTATCACCTGATCATAGATCATAGAATCCCTACAGTATGGAAACAGGCCCTTCGTCCCAACCAATCCACACCAGCCCTCGAAGCATCCCACACAGACCCATCCCCCTACAACCCACCTAAGCTATACATCCCTGTACACTACGGACAATTTAGCATGGCCAATCCACCTAGCCTGCACTTCTTTGGACTGTGGGAGGAAACCGGAGTACCCGGAGGAAACCCACGCAGACACGGGGAGAATGTGCAAACTCCACACAGACAGCCACCCAACAGTGAAATCAAACCCGGGCCCCTGATGCTGTGATGCAGCCGTGCTAACCACTGAGCCACCGTGTTCCTAAATTGCATTTTCATGGTTTAAAATTTCAGTCTGTCGTTTTCCAGGATCAGTTGAACTCTTCTTTAAGCTCTCTCACAGAAATAAATCAGCGATTCTAGAAAAGGAACTGGAACAGAAACGAATGATTTCCCAAATCAGGGTGAGGTCTCTCTGTGCTGATTTTCTGGGATTTGTGTTAGTTTTGTTCCCTTTATCGTGAGACATTAATGATGTTTCACATTTCATTTGGTAGGAACAGGCGGACAGCCTGCAGATCCGCATCACATCTGAGTTCAATAAAATGCACCAGATTCTCACTAAGAGCAGCGTTTACTCAGAGATCTCAGGGGAGAAGAGGAGGACTGCAAAGCCAGTAGAGAAAACCCGTCGAGAGATTCAAGAGACATTAAGCTCTAGTGAGAAGGATATTTCAAAACTGCAGAGACAAATAGGGCAAAAAGACGAGCTGGCAATTCTGATGGTGAGGAAATATATCGTGTAATAAAAACATGTAAGTGCTGGAGAAACTCAACAGGCCTGGCAGCATCTGTGGAGAGAAAACAGTGCTAACATTTGGAGTCCAACGTATCTGTTCAGAAACGTCACCCAGTTACAAAACAACTGATTGTAAAATTGAAATAAATGCAACGCTTAATGAAACAAAGCAAAGCAGATTTTAACCCATTGATTTGTCTTTTCCAAGGTGGTTCTGCTTTTGACTTAATTGATTCTCACACTGTCTGCACATTTCCGCAGATACCTGCAACACCTCAGGATTGCGTTGTGGTGATCTTAATGCAGAATTCAGTGTTGCAGAGGTTTAATATTGTTCAGGACTTCACATTACTTTTGTTTTTCCTTTTTAAGTGTACACCCAATTCCATTTTAAAAAATAGTGCGGGCGTTACTTCCCCCATCATGTCAGGCAGTACATTACCAACTACAAGTCATAAAGAATGGGTCCTTGACCTGAAACGTTCATTTCATTTATTTGTGCACACTTGCTGCCAGAACTGCTGAGCATTTATGGAATTATCTACAACAACAACAACAACATGGGATTTGATCCGCATTGTCATTGTTTAAAATAAATCCTAACAGTCCAGTTTCACCAATCCCTTAAAGATTTGATCCCCCAGTTCCCGATGGTCCAATTTAAAATAGTCTCAATTCACACTTTCTTATTTGGTCATAGGATGTGGGTGCCTGGGCCAGCATTAATGTCCCAACCCTAAATGCCCCCAGAGAATTTGATGTGAGCTGCCTTCTTGAGCCACTGCAGTCATTGGACTCAAGGGACACTTATATTACTCTTAGGAAAGAAGTTCCAGGACTAGACCCAGTCACACAAAAAGCAACAGCAATATATTTTGAAGTCAGAGTGGTGTGTGGCTCGGAGGGGAACTTAGATGGTGTTGTTTCTATGTATCTACTGTCATTGTTCTTTTGGATGGCAGATATTGTGAATTTGGAAGTTGCCATTGGAGGAAGGATGATGAGTTGTTGTAGTGTAGACAGTGCACACTGTACATAGTGCACACTACTGCCATTGGAAGGAAAGAATGTTGAAGCTGGTGCATGGGTTGTCAAACGAGCAGGCTGTTTTGTTCTGGGTGATGTCAAGCTTATTGAATGTTGTTGGAGATGCACTCATTCAGGCAAGTGGAAAGTATTTCATCACTTTTTGGACCTGAGCCTTGGATAGCCTTGGGAAGAAAGGAGACGAGTTATTCACCAGATAAGTTTTAGTCTCTGAACTGTTTTAAAGCTTTATTATTCATGTGGCTGATCCAGTTCAGTTTCTAGTCAATGGTAATATGCAGGATGTTGACAGTTGGGTATTAAGTGATGTTAATGCCGTTGAAATCAAGGGGCAATGGTTAGAATCTCTCTTGTTGAAGATGATCATTGTCTGGCACACTTATGTCTCAAATGTTACTAGCCACTTTTCAGCCCAAGTCTGGATATTGACCAGGTCTTGCTGCATATGGACACAGAATACTTTGGTATCTGAGTAGTCATAAATGGTGCAGAACATTGTGAACATCCCCACTTCTGACCTTATGATGGAAGGAAGATCGTTGATAAAGCAGCTAAAATGGTAGGGTCTAGAACACTGCCTGTTGGGTCTAGGACACTGCCTGTTGGGTCTAGGACACTGCCTTGAGGAACTCAGGGCTCATGTGCCACAGTGGTATTGACCGTACCTCTGACTCAAGTGGCCAGAGTTCAAATCCATGTGCTCCAGAGGTGTGTAATAACATCTCTGAACAGGTTGATTCGGAAACTATCTACCCTAAAGAACTTCCGCAGTGATGACCTGGACTGAGATGATTAACCTCCACAACCACACCTGGTTCCTTTGTCCTAGGTGTGACTGCAATGTGCCCTCTGCTTCCCAATGACTCTAGCTTTTCTAGGGATACTTGAAGATATACTCAGTCAAGTGCTGCCTTGACCTGAAGTGCAGTCACTCTACCTCACCTTTTCAATATAAATAAAAACTGATCTTTATCAGCTCATTTCACCAGCCCATATCCTTCATGAGTCTGTTGCTATGCTCCTCACTGTTGGTGATTTATTTCTTTCAGGAGGAGGCTAACCAGAAGTGAAGGTAGGACATGTTTGTTTCCCCCTGAAACTCTGAACAGTTTTGAAGAGTCAAGTGGACATGGTCAAATAACAGAGTTGACACTTAGCAGTTTGAGGCCAAAAGATAAGTGATTCATTTAATGGAAAAGGAGAAAACTGCTCAATGGCTCTCCACTAAGTTACAAATTGTTGGGGCTTTTATACTTAAAATACAGTTACATGCCCCATTTCGAATGGACAGCTTACCTCTCCCTAGCTTTGTAAATGTCATATGTTCTAACTGCTAATTTAATGTTTAAACCTAGTTGTTCAGCCTCCAAAAAGCTTTTTAAAAACTACAGCCTTACTACAGTTAACAAAATTGACATATTCAAAGCTAGGTATATGTTCCCTGAAGGTCATAAAAAGTTAATCTATTTCTTCATTATATTACATTATAGTCTAAATGTCTGTCTAATTAGCTATGACTAAATGGCACGTAATGTCCTCACTGATCAGAAGGTGCAAGCCCAACCCCAATCATGTACCCTGGAGCTCCACTGAAAGTATGTCAACTGTACCAACCGGTTTTCAAAGTATTTGTGAAATTATGTGAAGGGTTCATGTTACCTTTGTGAGTCCTGATGGTACACAGATATGCAGACCCTGATCCCTGCATAACTACTAAACTCATTATTAGGGAGAATGGGGAATGATGGCTCTTTGTCCACCTGTGATTGTGTGTGCATGCTGTACCTTTCAGTAATTTCCAATACTTTTTAAAATATATTTGAAACTCTTACATCCTTGCTATTCCTTATAGTGCTAATGCTATTCTTGACTTTTATTTTATTTCACCCGTCAAGTTGTACAAAAAGAAGTCAGCAAAGTACTTATGGTCAATTTACAATATTAACCTTTAATATTTGCAGGGTTGCGGGAGAACAGCTAATAAGGAAAATGGAAGATAGCATATTGTTCACTGGACATTTCAAAGGGCCTTTACAGTACACAGCACGAAGAGAAATGATAAACAGCAAGAATCCAGGTAAAATTCATGTTAATTCACCTAATTTAATAATCTAGATAAGAGAGGGATAAACAAGCTTCATGCCCTCAGATTAACTAATCACTGAAGCCCTGTAGAATCAAATGCGGCAGTCTTTGCTTTCTCTGTTTTTCCTGTCACATACTCGCTCTAAGCCCTTCTCTCACACCACCCAGTGGTAGATCAGGAATTGAATGGCACTTAGTTGGGTATCTCATACCTACTGAATGCCATTGGTTGGGGCGCAAAGATTGTGGGCGTGTGATTACAATCAAGGCACCCAGGAAGGGGGAGGCAGAAAAAGGCATTAAAAGACCTTTCTTCTGAAACATAGATAACACAGTGTGGAGCTGGAGGAGCACAGCAGGCCAGGCAGCATCAGACGAGCAGGAAAGTTGACGTTTTGGGTCAGGACCCTTCTTCAGAAATGAGGGAGGGGGAAGGGAGCTTCGAAATAAATAGAGAGGAGGGGTGGGGCTGGGGTAGGTAGGTGGGATGGTGATAGATGAGTGCAGGTAGGCAGTGGTGGGGATTGGTCGGTGAGGTGGGAGGGGTGGATAGGTAGGAGAGAAGATGGACAGGTTGTACCAGGTCAGGGAGGCGGGGATAAAAGGGAAGGTTGGTCTTGGGATGAGGCCGGGGGTGGAGAGATTTTGAAACTGGCAAAATCCACGTTTAGGCCATTGGGCTGTAGGGTCCCAAGATGGAATATGTACCACCTGTTCTTGCCTTCCCATCTCCAGTGCCCCACTTCCCCGAGCACCCAATGGTGTCCCTTTATATGTTTCTAGGGATACAGTGGCGATACAGTGCCTGGTCCTTAGTATATTACCAGCAGTGACCACTACTCTCGGCAGCCCTCTCAGTGGAACCCCGGCAATGGGCAGCAGTGGTGTAATGGTAATGTCACTAGATTAACAATCTAGACACGGATTACAATGAAAGGGATAGAGGTGCACATTTCCGCAATAATTTAAATTCAATTTATTTAAGAAGAATACGTGGGGCGGAAGAACTGGAGGGAGACAGCTTATTGAAAGAGAGAAGGAAGATGGGAAACATTTGCTGGGCAATTCGCAGTGGCAGAGTTTTTGATCTCTTGTTTGGGTCGCCTGACATTGCCAGTGAAGTGCCTCAGGAAATTTAATTCACATGCAGCTTCCACTGCCAATGAAATGTGGAGCTCTCGTTTCCCACTGGTTAGAAGATACCTATATTTATATCAAAAACAGAAATTACTGGAAAAGCTCAGCACGTCTGGCAGCACCTGTGGAGAAAAATCAGAGTCACACCCCTCTTCCTCTCCATCTCCTTTCATCAACGTCCGTTCCCTTCACTCTCTCATATCTTCAGCTTCCCACTGTCTCTCTCCCTTCATTCTCACCCTATTCCTCCCTCAGTTCTTCAATGTTTCCTCTCTTTTTGCCAACCCTCTTCCCTTCCCGACTTATTCTCCAGTCTCCCCCTTCCAAGCGATCATACCTCCACATTCCGTGCTTCTGCATACATTGTTCCCTCTCCCCGTGCAGTCTCAACTATGCAGTGCTTCATCCTCTCTTAATCACTGACTGCGTTATTACAATTTTTACCAGCTCCAGCCTCTCTGACTGTGGTTCCGAACACAGCCCACCCACAGCTCATCTCTCAGAAGACCAGACAAGTGTGAAACGTGGAGACAAATGGCAGCCGCTCCCTGACTCCCCGGAGAGATTTGATCTTTGCTCCTTCGTATTGGGATCGGAAGAATTCACAACAGGGAGACATTACTGGGAGGAGGGGGTTGCGAACAAGACTGAGTGGAGAGCGGGAGTGGCCCGAGAGTCTGTGGACAGGGTAGGAGACATCGACCTGAAACCTGAGACTGGATACTGGCTTGTGAGACTGATTGCTGGAAGCATCTATTGTGCTGCCACATCCCCCTCACGCACCCCCCGCCCTCCCCAAGTGTGAATCCCCGGCTGATCGGAGTTTTCCTGGACTATGAAGATGGAGAGGTGTCATTTTACAATGCAGGCAACATGTCCCATCTCTACACTTTGACCGACACTTTCACTGAGAGGATCTTTATTTTTTTCCATCCGGGATGGATTGACGATGGGAAAAACTCTGCCCTGCTGACAATTTGCGGGATTAAAGGGCACTGACGGATCCATCCCATCATTTCACCCAGTCCGCCTGCCTCCTGCCAGCTGTAAACTGATGGGGGCCGGTGTCAGGCAAAGGTGGAGAGAGAAGACAAGTTAAACTTCGGGAATAAATTCTGTATCGGAACTGGGAGCTGAAAGATCAGCAAGAACCTCTGTAGGGCTGGGGGAAAGAAGGAGGGGGAGGGAAGAAATAAGTAGGAGCTCAATTGCAGAGAAGTACTTACTCGGTAGAATGAGCTGTGTGAACTGCAGGAACCCGGGACCTTCCTGCCTGTAATGTTACTCCACAGGCAGGAGATGGTGCTACATGACGGTGTTGGGGATGAATCAGTCAGTGGTTCTCAGACTGGGCTCAGTGGAGTCCTTCCAGGGGGACACCAAATTATTTCACTGCAGGGTCAATGGAGTCTTTCCAGGGGGACACCAAATCATTTCACAGCAGGGTCAGTAGAGTCTTTCGAAGGAGACACCAAATCATTTCACTGCAGGGTCAGTTGTGTCTTTCGGGGCGGGGGAACGTCAGATGGTGTTTCAATGAATATTTTACCTGGTTGGTAACAGAAGGAGAGATGCCCATGGAAGAGGAGAAGGAACTGGGCAAAATGCCTGGAGAGGGGAATAACAAGCGTTTCACTTTATTTTAAAAAAAAATCAATAGACAGTGTTTGATCTGCATTCACAGCTGTCAATATTTCCACCTTCAAACCTCATGAATACTTATCCTTCTTAATGGTGATGGATATTCCCACTGTTAGGTTTTTCAGCAGTAAATCTTGGATGACTCTAGGTAGGAACAAAGCAGAGGGGAGACACTGAATCTCGACTGTGAACAAGAGGTGTTATCAGCTGCCTGGACTGTTGAGTATTTGATCATTTTTCTGTTTATAATAACCTCTAGTTGATTAGGTGCATAGAACATAGTACAAAAGAGGCGTTTTTTTTCCAGTTGTGTCTGTGCTGTCCATTTAAAGTCCACTGTGCTACACTTCAAAAAAGGTTTTATGGAAGTACACAGCAAAAGTACACAGCAACAGCTTTATCTTCATCAGTACTTTGTTAACTCTTCACAAAAACTCAAAGAAGATAGTTGAACACGATTTTTTTTCTAGCCTTAATTATCCTACATTTGTCTAACATGTCCCAAATTATTGCTCCTAAAAGCTTCCACACCTCTGAGGATAAACTGACTGCCTTATAGTACCTTATATTATCTTTACACCCTTTCCTCGAACATGCAAGTTACATGTGCAGCTCTCAAGTCCTCTGGCATCACCCCTGAATCCAAATATAATTTGAAAATTATGCCTGATACCTCCACAATTTTCATTAACTTCACTCCATATCCTTGTAGGCATCTCATCCGATTAACTCTAATTGTACATAACCTATCCCTGACATCTTCCTTATCAATTTTAAAACCTTCAAGTGTCTAAACTACTCCTCTTTCATCAAAACCCATGTAGTCCTTTCTTCTTTGGTAAAGATAGATACACATTGTTTATTATTGCCTTAATCAGTCTCCCTGTCTCCAGCCCCGTGCCCGTCTCTTCTTTTTGTTCTCTAATTGGCCCACTACTTCTTTTACTTTTTATATATAGATTGAAGATTCAGATTCCTTTTATATATCAGCTGCCAGTTCCTTTTCATACCCTTTCTCTGTTTTACTCACGTGCTGTTTCAGTTACTCTCTGAACCTTTTATATTCAATTTCATTCTCAGTTGAATGATCCAACTCTTTACTTTGCCATAAACTCGCTTTTCCTGCTTTACCTTAAGCTCTATGTCATTCATCATTCAGGGAGCTCTGCATTTGTTTGTCTTAAAGCCAAAGAGCTATTGACCTTTACAGCATGGAAATAAACCCCTGGGTCCAACTCGTCCATGCCGACCAGATATCCTAAATTAATCTAGTCCCATTTGGCAGCATTTGGCCCATACCCCTCTAAACCCTTTCTATTCATATACCCATCCAAATACATTTTAAATGTTGCAGTTGTACCAGCCTCCACCACCTCCTCTGGAAGCTCATTCCACACACGCACCACCCTCCGTGTGAAAAAGTTGCCTCTTAGGTCGATTTTAAATTTTTCCCCTTTTACCTTAAACCTATGATCTCTAGTTTCGGATTCTGATACCGTGGGGAAAAGACCTTGTCTATTCACCTTATCTATGCCCGTCATGATTTTATAACCTTCTTTAAAGTCACCCCTCAGCCTCTGAAGCTGTAAGGAAAACAGCCCCAGTCTGTTCAGCCTCTCCCTATAGCTCAAACAGTCCAGCCCTGGCAACATCCATGTAAATCTTTTCTGAGCCTTTCCAGTTTCACAACATCCTTCCTAACGTAGGGAGATCAGAACTGAATGCAGTATTCCAAAAGTGGCCTAACCAATGTCTTATACAGCTGCAACATGACCTCCCATCTCCTATACTCAATGCACTGACGAATGAAGGCAAGCATACCAACGCCTTCTTTACTATCCTATCTACAAGGAACTATGAACCTGCACTCTAAGGTCTCTTTGTTTCAGCAACATTTCCCAGGACCTTACCATTAAGTGTATAAGTCCTGCCCTGATTTGCCTTTTCAAAATGCAGCACCTCACATTTATCTAAATTAAACTCCAGCTACCACTCCTTGGCCTATCACCCCATCCGAACAAGGTCCCATTGTACACTGAGGCAACCTTCTCGACTGTCCACTGCTCCACCACTTTTGGTGTCATTGGCAAATTTACTAACCATATCTCCTGTCTTCACATCCAAATCATTTATATAAATTTGTTTTCTCATTTCATTCAAATGTACTTGACAGTGCCCGAAATCGAAACTCTTCTTTTAAGGCAGCTTATTTATCGTTACAGTTTTGTCTGTCAGTCTTTAAGTACAATTGATCCGGACAAGATCCATTCTTTAATCTTTCACTATGGCTTTTTCCCACTTAAGTATTCTTATTCTAGATGGTTTATGTTGTTTTCCATAGCCAAACTAAACCTTTTGAAATAATGATCATTGATTCCTAAAGCTGTGCCTACTCATGCATGATTCACTCAGTCCATCTCATTCCCACGAACAAGGTTTGCAGTGTCTCATTATTCATTGCACGGGAAATGTACTGCTCCAGAGAATTCTACTGAACACATTCCAAAAATGCTTACTGTTTTCTGCTCTTGACACAACGATTATCCTGGTCTATGCTTAGTAACTGAAGTCCTCGATTCAAAGTATTCTATTATTTGTGCACTTCATTGCAATTCCCTGTCAAACGTGTTCATCTCCCTCTAGTTTGTGGCACATGGACAATGAAGAGCAAAGGAATTACATCCTTTTTGATTCTTAGCTCTAGCGAAATGGGTTCCCTAACTGGTGGGCTTGGGTTTGCATTTACAACACTAGATTGTTATTCTAGCCTCTGGATTAATAAACTAGCAATATAATTAATTTGTGCTGAAATGCTGTGAGGAATCGGGAACCAGGTCCACACAAACAATTTCTGTACTAAGAGATATGGCAGGTAGACTATTTACTTAGAATCAAAGGGAATGTTACAAATGCCATCTCAAAATCACCACAAAAGAAAGAACAGCCGCTGACATAGAGAAAAACAGAGGGCAGCTGCTGGAGACAGCAATCTCACACCACTCTTCTCATCCAACGATCAATATCCTCACTGCAAGGGATTGCCTGCAAGGCTGTGGTAGGCCTGAGATATACTGATATGGGAGCAACTGTGTTTGTTTTACTTCAAACAAAAAAGTGAAAAAGAAACATGCCATAGTATTCAAAATAATGAATCAGCTTGACAGTCTAAATCAGGAGAGTGTTTCCAGTGACAAAAGGATCCAGAGGGCTCATATTTAAGGCAATTGCCATTTTTAAATAATTGAATTATTGTAATCTAGAATTCACCACTCAAAAGGGTTGTGGAAGTATGTCTGTAGTGATGTTTAAGAAATCTTTGAATAAGTAGTTAATGGGAAGAAATATCCAAGTTTTTTTTTGGTAAAGCACAGGTAACTGGGACTAATTTCATAACTACATTTAAGTACTAATGCAGACATGATAAGCCAAATAGTTTCCTTCTGCTTCTATACCATCTGCAGACAATGATGGATGATGTTGTACAGAATGCTCTTCAGAGTAGAATACAGTCCATGTGTATCAGTCAGAATGCAACACAAAAGTTGGGGTTATTCTCATTTTTTTTCACTGTACAATGGTGGTGTTTGTTCCAGTCACTATGTACCTTTCAGTACCTTCTATTTTTAATATTATAATAACATTGATTGACTAATGGACTTTTCTCTGCCACGCTTAATCAATGGCGGAATAATATAACCAGAATACTCCGCGATAACAAATACGATTTGGCTCGATAAATGCTCCAGAAATACGCATGTTCAGAGAATCCCCGCCTCTTTGTAGGACGCCTGTGTTGGTGGAGCATGCGTAGTGCAGCTCCCAAGGAGCTGAAAGGTGAAGTGTGCAGTTGTGATGTCGTCTGCCGCTCTGCGGTTCAGGATCGGAGCCCCGAGGCCACTGGACAAGAGGCGATGGCTCCCGAACTGAGAGGGGACATCATTTCAGCGATGGTGTAGCGTCGCTGCTTTCGTGTGCTGTTTCTTCTGCTGTTTCCGCCGAGTCCGATTCGGAACAAAGGAGCCGCCTGCGGCTGGCCCTGACGGACATGCGCACTGTCGGCTCATGGGGGTAATGACCGCGTTGGATCGAGCAGTTTCTCCGGCGCGGAGACCTCTGGGCACAGGAGTTGCCATTACTCACTTGCTTTAGGTGGGTTTTTTTTTTGATGCTGACTGAGGGTCACCGATCTTGAATTTTAACTCTGCTTCTCTCCAACGGATGCTGCCTAATTTCCTCTGTATTTCCAAAGTTTTTTGTTTCATTTCAGATTTCCAGTGTGTTCTGCAATTTATTGCCTAATTTTTTCGCAAGTACTGCTTACATAAGAAATAGGAGCAGGAGTAGTCCATCTGGCCAGTCGAGCCTTCTCCGCCATTCAATAAAATGATGGCTAATCTTTTCATGGCCTCAGTTCCACTTACCTGGCTGCTCACCATAACCCTTAAGTCCTTTACTGTTCAAAAATCAATTTATCTTTGCTTTAAGAACATGCAATGATGTGGCCTCAACTGCTTCACTGGGTAGAAAATTCTGCAGATTCACAACCATTTGGGTGAAGAAGTTCTTCCTCAACTCAGTCCTAAATTTTCTCCCCCTTATTTTAAGGCTGTGCCACCTAGTTCTAGTTTCACCTGCCAGTGGAAACAACCTCTCTGCTTCTGTCTTCTCTGTTCCATTCTTAACTTTATATGTTTCTCTGAGATCGCCCCTCATTCTACTAAATTCCAATGGGTATACTCCCAGTCCACTCTTTCTCTCCTCATAAGCAAACACTCTCAATTCCACAATCAATCTAATGAACCTCCTGCATACCCCCTCCAATGCCAGTACATCCTTTCTCAAGTAAGGAGACCAAAACTGTACATAGTACTGCAGGTATGGCCTCACCAGCACCCTACATAGCTGCAGGATAACCTCCTGTTTTTAAACTTCATCCCTGTAGCAATGAATGACAATATTCCATTTGGGTTCTTAATTACCTGTGGCAACTGCAAGCTAACATTTTGTGATTCATGCACAAGGACATCTAGATCCCTCTGCACAGCAGCAAGCTCAATTTTTCACCATTTAAATAATAGTCCATTTTGCTGTTGTTCCTACCAAAATGGATGACTTCACATTTACCAACATTGTATTCCAACTGCCAGTCCCTTTCCCACTCACTTAACCTACCTATATCTCTCTGCAGACTTTCAGTGTCCTCTAAACACTTTGTCCTATCACTCATCTTAGTGTCATCTGTGAACTTTGACACACTACACTTGATCCCAACTCTAAATCACCTATGTTAAATTGTAAATAATTATGGCTCCAACACTGATCCCTGAGGCACACCACTAGGCACCCAGGTGCCTCTCCACAACAGAGTTGTGAAATATAGATAGATGTTGGCGAAGCTCTGGATCTAATACTGGATACTTTTGAGTACAATGCAGAACAGCAATATCCAATGTTGGACCAGCAAGAAATCTAGATTCTCAAGGGGATTAACGTGCTCAACAGATCAGCTATGTACAACTTCCCTTTATCATTTGAGGTTATGTTGGAGCTGTACAGAATTTTTGCCAGATCACAGCTGAAGTACAGGTCTACCCTCCATGCTCCAGGAAGGATGTGAATGCACTGCAGGGGTGCAAAGGATAGAGCAGTTTAGCTATCAAAAGATGCTAGATAAGCTCAGATTGTTTTCTTTGGAACAGAGTTGAGGGGGACCTGATCGTGGTTTTTAAGATTGTGAGGGGTATGGACAGGGTGAATAGAAAGCTGCTGTTCCCCTTAGTTGAAAGGTCATGAACTAGGGGACATAAATTTAAGGTGAAACACAGGGGGTTTATTGGGGATTTGAGTCAAACTAATTTCACTCAGAGGGCGGTGAGGGTTTCAAATGCACTGTCTGGGTGGATAATTTCCCAATGTTTAAAAAGTGTGAGCAGCTATGGGCCTAGTGCTGGAAAGAGGGATTAGTGTGAATTTAGTGTTGCTTTGGTGGTACAGACTCAAAAGGCCAAAGGGCCTTTTCGGTACTGTATGAATTTAAAAAAAAGATTGGGGAGAATCTTGGAAATAATGTTTTCGCATGGACTTACTTTCCCCCTTCTTTTCAGTAGTTAAAGATTTTGTTTTTAGTGGCTCTGTGAAAGTTTTGCATGAGCTCAAATGCATAAAACTTTTCTTCACTCACTGGGACACTTGTGGCTCTCCTCCCAAGGAGTCCAGAAATTTGTAGTCCCAAATTAGGTCACACATTTCCTTCCCTGAAGGAGATGGGTGAGGCAATTATGTTCTTTCAACAATTGACAGCTTTGAAGATGATATTTACCTATTGCAGGTCCTACAAATGAATTCAATGCAGTTTCACAACCTGCCTTTGTGTTTCACAAAGTAAAAGAACAATGAGAAAACTATTCAAAAACAGAAATTGCTGGAAAAACTCAGCCAGTCTGACAGCATCTTTGGCAAGAAATTAGAGTTAACATTTCAGGTGCAGTGACTGTTCCTCAGGACTGATGGTAGCGAGGAAAATGTTGTTTATATGCAGAAGTTAGCGTGCTGAGAGGGGCTAAGGAGTAAACAATAGGCTGAGATAAAGCCCAAAGAGAGAGAAGAACAGTTGGACAAACAAAGAAGTGGATAACAATAAAGATGGGAGGGTGAATAATGATTCATGGGGACTATTAGTGGCCAACAATGGGTTGTGTGTAATAGCAGACAAAGTGATGACAAGGCCCAGTGTGTAGGGATAGGGATAAGGACATGGGACAGCTCAAACCCTAAAGTTGTTGAACTTAATATTGAGTCCAGAAGGTGATAGAATTCCCAAGTGTTTACTCTTCACCCCCTTCCCGCCCAACCCAACTTCTGCATAAAAATTGACATTTTCACAACTACAAAAACAGAAATGCTGGAAAAACTCAGCAAGTCTGGTAGCATCTGTGGAGAGAAATCAGAGTTAACATTGCCGGTCCGGTGACCCTTCCTCAGAACTGATGATAGCTAGGAAAATGTCATAATACATATGCAGAGAAGGTAGATTTTTATTTAGTATTTAAATGACTGCTACATTTCTTCCAGCCATGCCTACATTGAAGAAGTTCTGCTCCTTTCTCCAACAGGATTTCCATTCCAATCTTTTTTTCTTGTCGACCATCATTAATTTGTCTGTCACTCCTGGTGTTTGACTCATTTCCACAGTCACATCATATTCTTTAGTGACTGTCTTCAGCTCAGACTCAACCCATGTGGATTCCAACTCAAGTTTCATCCTTCGTGCTTTGAATCTACCCAGGATCATAAGTATCTCCACAACTCTTTCCCGGTATATTGATGATATCATCGGTACTGCTACCCTCTCTCATCCAGAATTGGAAAGGTTTATTTGATTTTGCTTCCAATTTCTGCCCTGCTCTCACTTTCACCTGGTCCATCTCTGACTCCTCCTTCCCTTCTTCGGCATCTCTGTTTCCATTTCTGTGGATAGGCTAGTTTCCAATATCCACTATAAACCCACAGTTACATTGACTATACATCCTCACACAGCTGCTTCATGTAAAGACACCATTCCATTCTTCCAGTTTCTCCGTGTCCATCGTATCTGATGATGCCAGTTTCAACAAGGGTGCCTCCAAAACGTCTACTTTCTTCCTCAACTGAGGATTCCCCATCATCTTTGTTGACAGGACCCTCAGCTGGGTTTGACCCATCTCCAGCACTTCGACCCTTACCCACTCTGTTCCCTCCTGCAACACTCATAGGTCCCCCTTGCCCTTACCTACCATCCAACCAGCATCCATATCCAAAGGATGATAAGCCACCGTTTCTGCCACCTCCAGCAAGATGCCACCACCAGACACATATTCCCCTCCCCTCCCTTGTCAGCCTTTCGCAGCATTTCCTCCAGGATAAACTGATCCACTCTTCCTTCACTTACAAAAGCCCCCAGGCACACGGCACTTTTCCCTGCAACTGCAGGAATTCCGTTTACTTTGTCACTCCTCGGTATCCAGGGACCCAAATATACCTTCCAGCTGAAGCAGTGCTTTACCGGCATTTCACACAATCTAGTCTACTGCATTCACTGCTCACAATATGGTTTCTTCTACATTGGGGAAATGAAGCTTAGATTGGGTGACCACTTCACAGAACACCTACATTCAGTCCGCAAAAGGACCTTGAGTGTTCAGTTGGCTACGTCTTCAAAACACCACCCTGTTCCCTGGCCAACATGTTTGTCTTAGGCTTGCTGCAGAGCTCCAACGAAGCTCAGTGCAAGCTGGAAGAACAGCACCTTGTTTTCTGCTTCAGGACCCTGCAGTCTTCTGGACTCAATATCGAGTTCAACAAATTTAAGGCTTGAGCTCTCCCATGTCCTTACCCCAACCCTTACACACCAGGCTTGTTATCACAGCAATTCTGAGGAATGGTCACTCGACCCAAAATGTTAATTCTGATTTCTCTCCACAGATGCTGCCAGGCCTGCTGAGCTTTTCCAGCAATTTCTGTTCTTGTTATCATATAGTCTGCTATTACACATACTCCATTGTTAGCCACTAACATTCTGTATTAATAGCTTTTCACCCTCCCAGCCAGATCATTATTCATTCCTTTATCTGACTAACTGTTCTCCTCTCTATTGGGCACTATCCCCACCTACCATTTACTCCTTACCTCCTCTCCCACCCTACCTTCTTTATATATACCAACATTTTCCTAGCTACCAACAGTTCTGAGGAAGGGTCACTGGACCCAAGACATTAACTCTGATTTCTCTCCACAGATGTTGCCAGACCTGCTGAGCTTTTCCAGCAATTTTTGTTTTTGTTGCTTTGTGTTTTTGTGTGTACTTTCTCACTCCCCTTTTCCTTTTTTTCCAATTCATTTTATAGGACATTATAAGAGGAGAATTTTCAGACCATAAGCTCAAATCAAGCATCATAGGAAAACCTGAAAGATAATCAGTTCAGCAACATTGGTCATCAAAAATGGAAACAAAAAGCACCATGCTCAGCCGGGAGCTACTGTCCACATATTTTGTTTGTGATTGAAGTAGTAACTGGTTGGCTAACCTGTTGATACACAGTTGCAGTCACATGGGCGAGAATTGTGTAAATGGCAGGGGTGTCTGTGGTAAATAAGTTAATTACCTGATTGAGCTGGGAGTTCATTCATGGTGGTGAGATGATGTTCACTTGCCCTGTTTGTGAAAAGGAATTCACTGATTCATCCCACCTGCTGAGACACCAGCGAGTTCACACTGGAGAGAGGCCATTCACCTGCTCCATTTGTTGGAAGGGATTTACTCAGTCATCCCATCTGCTGAGACACCAGCATGTTCACACTGACAAGAGACCTTTTAAATGTCCTGATTGTGAGAAAACATTTAAAAGTAAACAGGATCTGCTGAGACACCAACACACTCACACTGGTGAGAGGCCATTCACCTGCTCGAACTGTGGGAAGGGATTCACTAATTCATCCAACCTGCTGAAGCACCAGCGAGTTCATACGGATGAGAGACCTTTTAAATGCTCAGACTGTGGGAAATGTTATAAAAGCTCAGAGGAACTGACATGCCATCAACGTGTTCATACTGATAAAAGACCATTCAGGTGCTCTGACTGTGGGGCTGGGTTCACTCGATCATCTCAACTCACCATACATCAACGCCGTCACACTGGAGAGAGACCATATATATGCTCCATGTGTGGGAAGGGATTCACTTGCTCATCCCATCTTACAACACACCAACGTATTCACACCAATAAAAGACCTTTCAAATGTTCTGACTGTGAAGAGAGGTTTAAAAGCAGAAATGAGCTGCTGACGCACCAGCATAATCACACTGGTGAGAGACCATTCACCTGTTCTGATTGTGGCAAGGGATTCTGTCGATCTTCCCACCTCCTGATACACCAGCGAGTTCACAATGGGGAGAGACCATTCATCTGCCCTGTGTGTGGCAAGCGATTCACTCAATCATCCATCCTCCTGACACACCAGCGAATTCACACTGGAGAGAGACCTTTCATTTGCCCGGTGTGTGGGAAGAGATTCACCCAGTCTTCCCACCTACTGACACATCAGCTTGTTCACAATGACAAGAGACCCTTTACATGTTCTGACTGTGACAGGAAATTTAAAACTAAAAGAGATCTGCTGATGCACCAGCGAGGTCACACTGGAGAGAGGCCATTCACCTGCTCCACATGTGGGAAGGGATTCACCCATTCATCTCACCTGCTGACACACCAACGCACTCACACTGGGGAGAGGCCATTCATGTGCTCTGTCTGTGACAAGGGATTCACCTGTACATCCCATTTACTGAGACATCAAAGGGTCCACACTGGGGAGAGGCCATTTACCTGCTCTGTGTGTAAGAAAGGATTTACTCAATCATCCCACCTAATAACACACCAGAGGATTCACATGCAACAGCAGGGATTGGATTCTGCTGATAATGACTGAACTATGTTTATTCTGACAGTTTTGTGCTTGTTTCTGAAGATTTTAGTAACCCATCTAACACCACTTGGGGTTAATATACTTGATAAATTTGAAATAAATCAGCACAGTTAAAAACATACCCTTGTAGATTTTTATCTTCCACCCAAGTATGTGGCATCAGCTGGTTGGAACTCTGAACAGACAATCTAGAAGAAAGTTATACCATAGAAACAGAAAACCAACCTTGGACATTATCCAGGAAATTGATTACCATCCACATCTTGTCCCTGTTAGAAAAAATCAAACATAGCATTCATCCTCTATTTATCAGACCATTTCATTTTGTACAGTTTACACTGATCTCAATATTACCACATATATTGGGATTTTTTACGAATAACAATTTAAAATATTTTTTTCAATTTTATGTGGAACATCATATGGACCTCACCAATTGACTTCCCAGTGCCTTTTATAATTTATTATTCTGTGAGAAATGAAGGAATATAATGGGTCGGTGGTTATTTCTGGAAATGTTGAGATGGTCCTGTAGCAGAGAGAACACTAAGGTTTGTTGGGTGTTCTGGAGTAATTGGTTATAAGTCTGATGAATGGAAATGGTAGAGCGGAACCCCAGTGGGATGCATGGTCTGCATTTGCAATGACTTATCATGACATTAATGAGTTGTGACCAGGAAAACAACAAATGGTCTTTTGGAAACCAGGCAAGACAGGGACAAT
>NC_063366.1:19763188-19790098 GCF_021869965.1 Rhincodon typus | reverse complement strand
TTTCTGAAGAAGGGTCTAGGCCCGAAACGTCAGCCTTCCTGCTCCTCTGATGCTGCTTGGCCTGCTGTGTTCATCCAGCTCTACACCTTGTTATCTCAGATTCTCCAGCATCTGCAGTTCCTACTATCTCTCTACATACAATCTATGACTGAATGAAATGTTGTGAACTGATTACCATCTTTTTTTCACTCCTCCATTGATCACAACAATGTTTGAATAACTCAGTATCAGAATTGAGACAACCAGGTTCCTATGTAAAAAAAAAAAGAACTGATTTATTGCCAAAAAAACTTACTCAAGCAGTGATGTAAATATTAACAAAAAGTTTACACTGCAAATACGTAACCTTCTGGAAAGCTTGAAAGGAAAACAAATACACACACAAATAACCTTTCAGTCTGGGGACAAAACATTAACAGCTCCACAGAATGTTATCTTGAACATGCTTTGACCAATTAACACACAATTTCAAAAAAGAATGATTGTCCTAAATGCTAGCCTGCAGGTGAAGTCATTTTGCATGCAAGCTTTTGGCTTTGAGTGTCTTCCTGGATGATATGGCTAACCAAATTCATTTCTTCAGTAATAGATTACAGATTCTCTATTTGTTGAATATTGATGAGTCCCTCCATTGAAAAGACATTAACGGCTTTTGCTCGAAGTAAGTTATCTCTCTGATTGACAGCTTCTGCAGTTCTTTCGGGTTTTCTTGTTGGGTTATCTCTCTGGGTTCCTGTATTCGAATCCCATTGCGTTATTGTGCTCACAAACTGGGTCATGTGACCTCTCTCTGAAAAGTAATCAGTTACATCCCTCAAACAGATTGTATCCTTTCTGGACGCAACAATTTTCCCTTCTGCAGCTGGTATCCTTTGCAAAATACCTGTTCCAACAGTGCAAAATGTAAATGTAGGTCCAGCAATGATGCTCTACATTGATATTTCAGATAATGCATCTCCTTCATAACAATTCTGATTTGGATGAAGACATCAAACAGATAGTATCTAAATTTGTGATGGCACAAAATTAGGAAATGACTTGTCAACAGGATATGAAGAGTCATCAAAAGGATAGATTACTGATTAGGCAAAATGTTGACAGCTGGATTATAATGTAGGAAAAATGTGAAAGTATCCATTTTGGTAGTACAAATAAAGTAGCCGCAAATTACTTAAATGGTATTTATAGTGCAGAACTCCATGCTAGAGAAAGATCTGTGTTTAATGCTACATGAATCACAATACACTGATATGTAGAAACAGCAAGTGATTAGGAAACCAAATGGAATATTGATGTTTGCACAGGGTCCTAGTTTGAATACAGCCTCATTATGAGCAATGTACACTTTGGTCTCTTTTGGAGGAAAGGGTACAACTGCACTGAAAGCTGTTCAGTTCAACTTCATTCGGTTATTCCAGAGATGAATACGTTGGTTTATAAGGAAAGGCTGAGCAGTCAGGGCTGGAATTGAGCAGAATTAGAGATGACATTACTGAAACATACAAGATACTAAGTGGGCCCATTCTGAAGAAGGGTCACTGGACTCAAAACATTCACTCTGATTTCTCTCCAGCTGGGTTTCTCGAGCCTTTTCCATTTTTGTTTCAGATCCTGGGGGAATGTCATAGGGTGGATGCTGAAATGATGTTTCTACTCAATGGGTACTGCAAAACTAGTAGCACAGTTTTAAAATTAGGGGTGCCTTGTTCATTACTATTTTGTTTAGTTTGTTTATATATAGCAGAATATAACTTTCCTTGACCCCGTTGAACAAATTATTTAAATTATTTCAAAGTTCTTCTACTTCATTGTCTGGCAATGTCATCCACATTATTTTCCCAAAATCTATAGTGCCCCTGCATATTGATGTTTATATAATCTATTAATCTAACTTTCTAACGTCATTTTCCCCTATTCAGTATTAACTTAATGCATTTTTATGTTATTGTCACTAATGCCTAGATGTTCCCTAAATTTTATTTACATTACCAACGATGTTTTATTGAAGGGCAGATTCACTATTGGATGCAGTAATGGGCAAAAAAGAACTGTGGATGCTGGAAATCTGAAACAACTAAAAAAAAGACTTTGCTGGAGAAACTCAGCAGGACTCACAGCAATTGTGGAGAGAAAACAGTTAACATTTCAAGTCCAGTGACTATTCTTCAAAACACAAATTCGTTTTCTCTCTACAGATGTTGCCAGATATGCTGAATTTCTCCAGTAATTTCTGTTTTTGTTTGTTGTGAATCTTCCCTTGTTGGGCTACTTACATTCTGGGTTAGGAAAAAGTCTTGTACCTATTACAGGAACTCTCTTTTCTTATCACCTTTCCTGCCTCTGTAGTCCAATTAATATTGGTAGCTGAATTACACCTCCCTACCCCATTACTATTTTCTTATTTACTTACCTAATTTTCGTGCATGACTTTTTCTCCTCCTCCATTCCATTATTAGTTAGTCTGTGACCAACACCTATTTTGTTATTAATCCTTTCTTGCCTCTTATTGCTATCTGTGCTGTACCATTTGCACTGAAATTGTGGCTGTGCCACTTATCTTCCTTTCACTATATTTAATAAATGCAATTACTTAATATCCTCTCTTTCCCTCAGTACCTTGAGCAAATATATCCTGAAATTTCTGTAGCCAATCCCCTACTTATCTGACTCCTTGCAATGTATCATTGCCTTCAGTTACCCTAAAAGACTGACCCTCGAAGAATTCAAAGATCAATTCCACTCACTTTATGTACAAGTCGTCGATCCACATGCCACAATGTTTACAAGAACATGCTATTTTATTTTGCATTACTGAACAATATAAAACTATAGCACAGATTGTAGAGGTTATTAATAACAACGAAATGAAAGCCCAACTGTCAGACTAGACTTGGTCCAGTCTTAGGTATGATCAGCAATGGTGGCTCAGGGATTAGGCACTACTGCCTCACAGCGCCAGGGACCCAGGTTTGATTCCACTTGTGCACATTCTCCTCGTGTTGTATGGGTTTCTGCTGGGTGCTCTGGTTTTCTCCCACAGTCCAAAGATGTGCAGTTTAGCTGATTGGTCATGCTAAATTACCTATAGTGTCCAGGGATGTGTAAATTAGGTGGATTACAGGGAAAGGATAGGGGAAAGGGTCTGGGTGGGATGCTCTTCAGAGGGGTGGTGTGGACTTGTTGGCCTGTTTCCACACTGTAGGGATTCTATGTTCTAACTACAGTGATAACAGCAAAATCTAATGCCTGGAGTAACTTGTGAACACACCACTGTCTCTGCAGGATTGACCAAAAAAATGAATCTAATCATATGCACAGAACAGGCCTTTCTCCAGTGTGAACACACTCATCTATCAACAGATTGGATTACCAAATAATAAATCCTTTCCCCACAATCAGCAAATGAATGACCTCTGTCCATCTTGAACATGTTAGTTGTCAGAATTTCAGTTTTTAAAGCTCTTTTAAATGTCGTTCAACATTTTAACATAAACATTTTAAAGGTCACTTATCAGAGGGAACATGTTGGTGGCCAATGAGGATGGATAATTTAGTTGACCCGTTTCCACACATAGAGCAGGTGAATCCCTCTCCCCAGTGTGAATGGGTCAATGAGTTTCCAGTTTACATGGGTAATTGAATACTTTTCCACAGGCTCATCAATTCCATGGTTCCTCCATGGTTTGAGTGACCTTGTAGTCTACAGCTTGATCAATCAGTTGAAGCTTCAGCCATTCCCAGAATATTTACGCTTTCTTGAAATTAATTATAATTTTTTTCTCAACTGAATATATAGTTAGGGCTCGTTTCTCTGTCAGTGTACCAGAACACACTGACTCCTGTGTGCGTGTCTCAGTGCTTTCTTTCCCCCGAGGACTTGTGCTTAAAATCGTTCCCACAAGCAGAACAGACCAACATTTCTCCTTCTGCTTTCAAAGAGTGATGATATTCAGATCCTTAAGATTTGAGAGAAACTGTTATACCTTGATGCGAACTTTGCACTGAGTTTCCTGTCTGCAAATCTCCCTCTAATACCTGTTTATAAAAGTCATCGCACTCAGAACAAGGTAGAAACTTATAACAGGCAATTCTATATCATACAGAACACATTTTCCTCTCCTGTTCCCTCAGACATGTGAATCCCCATCCTGCAAACTTTCCCATACCCCGTGTTAAATTCAAAACCTATGCACAATCTCGTTCTTTCCTCCAAGCCAAATGAGTCGCCTCATCTACACTTCGCTAATGTCTGCAGCGCATGCGTCCTATTGCATCATTTCGGCCCCACCCGATGTCCCACGTGGTCTGAGTTGACCAATCAACGTCTCCTGCGGACACAGCCTTTCGAAACAGCGACGTGAAGCCCCGCCCATCACCTTTTACGAAAGACGAAGCTCTATCTTCTTTTTCCAAGATAGCGGCCCCCAACACGGGCACTTTGGGGAGCATCAGTCGTAGCTGCAAATTGCTCGACCAGAAAGTAATTAATCAGGAATTACAGCTACAACAAATCGCTTATGGAGTTTCCCGTCCAGACTTTGGCTCCGTCCTTCCTCGGAAACAGTCCCCCAAACCCCTACCCCTAACACCCCCCCATCGCCATTCCCCCGCTTGCGCATGTTCTGATCACTTCCAACGCTGTACATATATACAGCACTACAATGGTTTGATGAAAGACTTTCGGTAGCGCGATTCGGTAAAAGCACTTCCATTGGAAGAAGTAAATCGTGTTTTTTCTTGCTGTGACGGGGATGGAGGCAGGAAGCTGGAGTTAATACATTCCATTAGGAGACAAATTCATCTGCAGGCAGGTCCGATTAAAAGCATGAACGAAAGTGAATGGGAATTTATGAAGAATCAAGAATCCACAAAGCAAGAGGAATGACAACATCTAAATTCTTTAGATATGTGAATTCACGGGGATAAATGGACGAGCGTCTTCCCAAACACAACGTCTTTTTCCAACTGATCGTGGACAGAAACATTTGAGCTTAACTAGAATGTTGTCCGGGAACTCAGAGTAAATCTGTCGACCTCTCTCCATTGTGACTGTACTTATATTTATGTAAGTGGTTGTATTCAGTCCTCATACCGTGGGTGAACATCCTCTCCCTGGCATAACCACTGTTTTACAATCTCAGATGAGCAACTGAATCCCTGCCCACAGTCAATAACGGCAATGACAATCCGCTTTTTCATATCACCTTCACCCTCATAAAAACGTTCCAAAGCAATTCACACCACAACTAATGGTCCTCATATTAAGATCTTGAAGGTCATCAATGTAAAGAATAACACTGCTTTTCTTGCCACTGATGCTTTCTAAAATAATGAGTATTTCCAACATGCCCAGTATTTTGTTTTGGCCTCTCATTAAGACTTCCATTCCAGAGTCTCAGTGGTTTTCTTGCAAATTTATTTTTGTTTATTATAATTTCCAGTAATTTGTTTGGAATACACCCAGAAATATAATTGTACATCTATTCATTCTTTGCTCTAACCAAATGAATTCTGGCATTGTGGATTTACTTGTTTGGGCAGCCGGTTTGCGATGCAGCAAATGTATGTTCAATTCCCAAACTGCTGAGGTTACCATGAAGAACCATTCTTCTCCTGTCCCTCAGGTAAAGCTACCACCAGACTTCCCTCTAACGAAAATGTAGCCTATTGTCTGGTAGGACTATGGCGACTTTTACTTTTAACTCTTACAATCAATTTATGAAGCGAGTTTGAGGAAACATTTTAAGATTCCTCAGGTTTAAAATCTCAGGCTTTAGACTTTATTATTCACGGGTTAATTATTTCCTGCAGCACAACTGTGAACTTTGTAACTATTAAAGACTTGCATTCACACACTGTCTCAACCGATCCCAGAGGTTCACTGCATTCAGAACGAATTGCACACCAGTGCAGTAGGTTTTAGGTTTTGTTTGACAGGACCACAACAGAAAATCAATTGTATCGTTGCTCCAACTTCCTCAGCAAAGTCATAAAGTCATAGATTACAATCAGTCGGCATTAAAGCTACTTGGTCGACTTTGGAGCACTTTGGAATGCCCCAGGTTGGTGAAATGTGCTTAGACTATATCTCCTAGCAAATGTAACTGAACCACACAGGTCCAGCCCTTCTAATATCATCTCTTTACCTGTCATGTGAAACCACTGCTTGACATTTATGGCAGTTTCTGCTATTGACTGGACGACATTCCCACTAGCTTCAAGTTCAGTTTCTGGATCGGAGTCTTTTCACCAGACGGATTGTATTCGGCAGGGAGTTCAGTCTTGCTAAAAGACAACGGAATCTCAACGCCTACCCAACTCCACCAGCTTTTCTTCCAAACACTCGCTCTCCTCTCCACTCCCTTCAATTTGCCATTTTTTTGACCAGCCAACAAGTCTATTGATATCCGCCTGCAGTCTACATGTATCCCCATTGCTATCAATCACACAGCTAATTTATTGTGTCGTGTGCAAACCTCTTACGTATATGCCTCCTTACGATTACGTTTAAATCTTTAAGATCTAACGCAAAAAGTGTTAGCCAGTCCCGACCGCGCATATCACACAAGGGAATAACCCTCCAGTAGCAAAAAAAGACACAGATCAACAATATTCACTTGTTTTCTATAATGAGCAAATGTTGGATCCAAGATGACAAGGTGTAGAGCTGGATGAACACAGCAGGCCAAGCAGCATCAGAGGAGCAGGAAGGCTGACGTTTCGGGCCTAGACCCTTCATCAGAAAATGTTGGATCCAGTTTGCTACAGGCCCAACTGTGCATATTATTTTAAATCTCTGACATTTCAGGATTTTGTGCTCAGGACCAACGCAACAAGTACAAATTTGACTGTTTCAAAAAGGTGTAATAGACTGCAGCGAGTTCAAACTGGAGAAAAATGCAATGCCATCTCGATCGCCGCCCATCTCCACCTCCTCTTTCTCTCTCCCTATCTAGTTTACAATAATCGTTCAGAAACTGTTGCGGTGAATTTGTGAGGAATGTGGAACGGAATGTACCTAGCTGCTCGGTAAAACCAACTTGAAGCAGGAAGTACTGAGATTAAGCATGACTTCCAGACAGCAGCTCCAGAGTTTGAGCGAGGAGACAATTTGTTGCATTTGTCTGGATTTCTTCACTGATCCGGTTACACTGGATTGTGGGCCCAACTTCTGCCGTTTCTGTATCATCCAAGAGTTCGGGAAAGGAGATGAATTCCTGCTCGGAATATAGAGAGGAGTTCCCGGAAAGAAGCCTCAGGGTAACTCTGGCCAAGACGGCTCGGAAAGTAAAGCTGGATCCGAAAGAGAAGGAAAGTAAACGTCACTGTAAGGAACATCAGGAAGATCTGAAGCTGTTTTGTGAAACTGACAGGACATGGATCTGTGTGATTTGTCGTCATTCGCGGGAACACAGAGAGCATCGCTTCATCCCGATTAAAGAAGCTATTGAAAATTGCAAGGTAAAAGGAGAAATATTTATTGATATTTTCTTTTATTAATCTGTTAAGATACGTTGTCACACACCTCTGAGCAGGTGGGATTTGGACTCAGGCCTTAAGCTTAAAGCTGTACGGAAATAATTTATCAAGGGAGAGTTTTATTGTGTTTTTACGGTCTAAAACTTTAATTCTGCGAATCTCTCTCCCAGTTCCAGGATCAACTGACATCTTTCTTAGATTCTCTCACAAAGAAGAAATCGGCGGTTCTGGAAATGGAACGGAAACAGAAACAAAAGGTCTCTGAAACTAAAGTAATCTCTCCCTGTGCTGGTTTTCCGGGATCTGGTTTTGTTCCCTTTATCGCAGGATATTAATGATGTTTCACATTTCATTTGGTAGGAACAAGCGAGCAGCCTGCAGACCCACATCACATCCGAGTTCACTAAAATGCACCAGATTCTCACTGAGAAAGAGTGGCGTTTACTCAGAGATCTCAGGGAAGGGGAACGGATTCTAGAACCAGTTGAGAAAAACCTTCGAAAGATTCAGGAAAAGTTAAATGCAATTGAGGAGGAACTCTCAAATTTGCAGAAACAGATAGAAGAAGAAGACACGGATTCTCGAACCAGTGGTGAAAAACCTTCAAGAGAGTCAGGAGGATTTAAATTCTATTGAGGAGACAATCTCGACGTTGCAGAAACAGATGGTGAAAGCAAAAGAGCAGGTAATTCCGAAAGTGAGCGAATACATATTGTGGGTTAGTTCAGTGAACGTTCACCCGGTTGCAAAATCACTGTTAAATTAATATAACATTTATTCAAAAAGAAACAGAATAAAGCTGAATTTGCTTCTGTTTTATCGACGGGTCTGCTGTTGTCATTGAACTAACCACTGTAGCACCATCAGCGGCAACCTCCCTGCAATTAGACCGTGTGATATTAATATTTGTGGGGAATCCTTTTCTTGTTGCATAAGTGTAATTTTCCCCTCGAATCCACACTCCCCACACGTCCATGCAGTAAACTATGTGGGCGTGTACGGTATATTATTCTGTCACAATAACTGAAGCTCCTGGAAAAGCTCAGCACTTCTGGCAGCATCTGCGGAGAAAAAAAAAGTCAGAGTTAACGTTTCGGATCCGGTGAGCCTTCCTCAGAACTGACAATTGCTGTTGAACTTTTGTGAATCCTCAGCCATGTAATTCAACATATTCCAGACCATCATAATTTATCGTTAAGTGAGAATTGCCTGCATTTGATCCCAATTATCGTGAGGATTTATTACTTTAAACCACAGATCGCCAGTCCTTACTTCCTTTAGAATTGTAGCATTTAGTTTAGTTCGGCACTCCTTGTTGGTCCTTCCAAATCTACCACTTCACCCTTCCGTGTGGAATCGTATTCGCCCGGTGCTTGATCAATACAACAGTCTGTCTGTCTCCTCTTCAAATCCGTTATTACTATCCTCACTAATTGTAATTTATTTATTTCAGGAGGAAGCTTGCCTGAAGAGAAGGTAGGACAGGGATTTTACGGAAATTTGGCAAAGTTTGTGTAAAAAAAATGTAGGACTGTATTGTTATGATTATAAACGATTTTCTCCCTGCATAGACACAAACTAATATTTTTGCTGATAATATCTCCGCTTATGATTGATGAGTGCTTACGTTGCAATAATATGTTTTAATATAGTGACTCATACCTGTTGTCTAATTTTGTATTAAATTACAAGAAGACAGAGAGTCAGACAGCGTAGAAGAGACCTTTCAGCCCATCGAGTCTGCACCGACCTATCTACACTCGGCCTTTCAGTTGTTTCAGCGACGGGAGTCCGGGAGAAAGCGTAAGGGCAGCCTGGGAAGGTAAGCTTCCACCCAATAAAGTTGGGAGTTAACTAATTCCCACCTTTCCACCTCCTCTAACCTAACAATAACGACTAAGTGTGGTGAGCAGGTAAGCTATTTGCAATAACAAGGTGTAGAGCTGGATGAACACAGCAGGCCAAGCAGCATCATAGGAGCAGGAAGGCTGACGTTTCGGGCCTAGACCCTTCAAGTGCTATTTGCACTTTTTTCCCTCATCTCCTTGTTATCTTTCCGGGTGGTCACCTAGACGCCAAATCCTCTGGGAGCGTGTCGGAAGGCAAAGCTGGAGTCTGTAAGAGTAAAGAACGGTGTAAACTTACTGGTGCAGAGAACACTGCGAAACTAAAAAAAAACTAATTACTTTTAAATAATTAACTAAGTAGAGATGGCAGGCCAGGTGATGTGTTGTAGCTGTACGATGTGGGAGCTAGCTGATCCCATTGAGAATGGCAGTGACCACATCTGCAGCAAGTGTTGGCTGCTTGAGGAGCTCCAGCTCAAAATTGTTGAGCTGGAATCCGACCTCCAAACACTGCGGCACATCCGGAAAGGGGAGAAACACCTGGATGCCGTGTTCCAGGAGGCAGTCACACCTGGTAGATTAACTAATGTTAATTTGATCGGCGGGCAGGGACAGCAGTGTGTGACTGCGAGTGAGGCAGGTAGGGGGACCCTGCAGACAGGAACACTGCAGCCCTTGATATTGTCCCACAGGTATGAGGCACTTGCTCCCTGCGTGGATGAGGAATAAGGCTGCAGGAAGGATGAGTCAACTGACCATGGCACCATGGTCCAGGAGGCCATTCAAGAGGGGGGAGCAAAAAGACAGATTGTAGTTGAAGGGGATTCCATCATCGGGGGATAGACAGTATCCTTTGCAAGCAGGATAGAGAATCCTACATGGTGTGTTGCCTTCCTGGTGCCAGGGTGAGAGACATCTCTGACGGGCTTGAGAGGATACTAGAGAGGGAGGGGGAGGATCCAGTTGTTGTGGTCCACATAGGTACCAACAACATAGGCAGGACTAGGAAAAAAGACCTGTTTCGGGATTATGAAAAGCTAGGAACAAAATTAAAAAACAGGTCTCCAAGGGTCATAATCTCTGGATTATGACCCTTGGCACAGGGAGGCGAGGATCAGGGAAGTAAACACGTGGCTAAAAGAGTGGTGAGGGAAAGAGGGTTTCCTTTTCATGGGGCACTGGCATCAGTTCTGGGACAGGAGGGATCTATACTGCTGGGATGGACTGCACCTGAACAGGGCCGGGTCCAGTGTTCTGGCGGAACGGGTAAATAGGGTGGTTAATAGGACTTTAAACTAGTAAGTAGGGGAGAAGGGAGAAGTGAGCATAGAGGGAGAATAACAATTAATGTAAGGCAAAGCAGCAGATTAGCAGGTGACGAGGAAGCTTCAACTCCATTGAAAATTAGGAAAAAAGTTAAAGGGAAGGACAACTTAAGAGCTGTTAGTAATGGAGGTAATAGGACCCAAAAAGAAGGTGCAAAAACTGGCATAAGGACACTTTATCTGAATGCTCGGAGCATTCGAAACAAGGTGGATGAGTTGACGGTGCAAATCATGGCAAATGGGTATGATTTAGTGGCCATTACAGAGACATGGTTACAGGATGGTCATGACTGGGAGTTAAATATCCAGGGGTATCAAACTGTTCGGAAGGACAGACAGGAAAGTAAGGGAGGTGGTGTTGCTCTGATTTTTAACGATGATATCAGGGCGGCAGTGAGAGATGATATAGGTTCCACTGAACAAAACGTTGAATCCAATTGGGTGGAAATTAGGAATAGCAGGGAGAAGAAGTCACTGATAGGTGTGGTCTATAGGCCACCAAATAATGACATGGTGGTGGGGCGGGCAATAAACATAGAAATAGCTAATGCATGTGAAAATGGTACAGCAATTGTCATGGGGGATTTTAATCTACATATCGATTGGTCAAACCAGGTCAGTCATGGCAGCCTTGAGGAGGGGTTCATAAAATGCATCCACGATAATTTCCTTGAACAATATGTAATGGAACCTACGAGAGAGCAAGCTGTCCTAGATCTAGTCCTGTGTAATGAGACAGGAATAATCAATGATCTCACAGTTAGGGATCCTGTTGGAAGGAGCGATCACAGTATGGTCGAATTTAAAATACAGATGGAGCGTGAGAAGGTTAAATCCAATACCTATGTCCTGTGCTTAAACAAAGGAGACTATGAAGGAATGAGGGAGGAGTTAGCTAAGGTAGAATGGGAGCAAAAACTTTATGGTGGGTCAATTGAGGAACAGTGGAGGACTTTCAAAACGATTTTTCACAGTGCTCAGCAGAAGTATATTCCAGTGATAAGGAAGAACTGTAGGAAATGAGAAAGCCAGCCATGGATGTCTAAGGAAATAAAGGAAAGTATCAGATTGAAAAAAAACACATACAAAAAAGCAAAGAGTAGTGGGAAACTAGTAGACTGGGAAATCTTTAAAGGCCAACAGAAAGCCACAAAAAAAGTTATAAGGAAAAGTAAGATAGATTATGAGAGTAAACTAGCTCAGAATATAAAAACAGGCAGCAAAAGTTTCTATAAATATGTAAATCGTAAAAGAGTGGCAAAGGTAAACATTGGTCCTTTAGAGGATGAGAAGGCCAATTTAATAACTGGGAATGAGGAAAAAGCCGAGACATTAAACAGTTATTTTGTGTCGGTCTTCACAGTGGAAGACACAATAACATGCTGAAAACTAATGGCAAGAAGGTCATAGGAGGTGAGGACCTAGAAACTATCATTATCACTAAGGAGGCAGTGCTGGGAAAGCTAATGGGCTAAAGGTAGAGAAGTCTCCTGGCCCTGATGAAATGCATCCCAGGGTACTAAAAGAGGTGATGGGGGAAATAGCAAATGCACTAGTAATTATTTATCAAATTCACTGGACTCTGGGGTGGTTCCTGCAGATTGCAAAACAGTCAATGTGACACCACGGTTTAAAAAAGGAAGTAGACAAAAAGCAGGTAACTATAGGCCAGTTAGCTTAACTTCAGTAGTGGGGAAAATGCTTGAATCTATCATTAAGGAAGAAATAGCAAGACATCTGGATATAAATTGTCCCATTGGGAACACCCAGCATGGGTTCATGAAGGGTAGGTCATGTTTAACTAATTTGGTGGAATTCTTTGAGGACATTACTTGCATGCTGGACAATGGGGAACCTGTGGATGTAGTGTATCTGGATTTCCAGAAGGCATTTGACAAGGTGCCACACCAAAGACTGCTACATAAGATAAAGTTGCACGGTATTACAGGTAATGTATTGGCATGGATAGAGGATTGGTTGACCAGTAGAAAGCAAAGAGTAGGGGTAAATGGGTGTTTTTCTGGTTGGCAGTCAGTGGCTAGTGGTGTGCCTCAGTGATATGTGTTGGACCGCAATTGCTTACAATTTACGTAGATGATTTGGAGTTGGGGACTAAGTGTGGTGTGTCAAAATTTGCAGATGACACTAAGGTGAGTGGTACAGCAAAGTGTGCAGAAGACACTGAAAGTCTGCAGAGGGATATAGATAGTCTAAGTGAGTGGGCAAAGGTCTGGCAGATGGAGTACTATGTGCATAAGTGTGAGGTCATCCATTTTGGTAGGAATAACAGCAAAATGGACTATGTTTTAAATGGTAAAAAATTGCAGCACGCTGCTGTGCAGAGGGACTTGGGTGTCCTTGTGCATGAATCGCTAAAAGTAGGATTGCAGGTGCAGCAAGTAATTAAAAAGGCAAATGGAATTTTGTCTGCCATTGCTGGAGGGATGGAATTTAAAAACAGGGAGGCTATGCTGCAGCTGTATAGGGTCCTGGTGAGGGCACACCTGGAGTACTGTGTGCAGTTTTGGTCTCCTTACTTGAGAAGGGATATACTAGCACTGGAGGGGGTGAAGATGAGATTCACTCAGTTGATTCCAGAGTTGAGAGTGTTGGATTATGAGGAGAGACTGAGTAGAATGGGATTATACTCATTGGAATTCAGAAGAATGAGGGGAGATCTTATAGAAACATATATGAAGGGAATAGATAAGGTGGAGGTAGGGAGGTTGTTTCCACTAACAGGTGAAACTAGGACTAGAGGGCATCACCTCAAAATAAGATGTAGGACTGAGGTCAGGAGGAACTTCTTCACCCAAAGGGTTGTGCATCTGTGGAATTCCCTGCCCAGTGAAGCGGTTGAAGCTGCCTCACTGAATGTTTTTAAGGCAAGGCTAGATAAATTTTTGAACAGTAAATGAATTAAGGGTTATGGTGATTGGGCGGGTAAGTGGAGCTGAGTCTCAAAAAGATCAGCCATGATCTTATTAAATGGCGGGGCAGGCTCGAGGGGCCAGATGGCCTACTCCTGCTCCTAGTTCTTATGTTCTTATGTACTTTCCAGCATTTGGCCTATTGCCTTGAATGCCAAGTACTGCTATAGGAAGGATGTCGTGAAACTTGAAAGGGTTCAGAAAAGATTTACAATGAAGTTGCCAGGCTTGGAGTGTTTGAGCTATAGCGGGAGGCTGAATACATTGGGGCTATTTTCTCTGGGCAGTCAGAGGTTGAGGGGTGACCTTATGGAGGTTCATAAAATCATGAGGGGCATGGACATGGTAAATATACAAGGAAGTTTCCCTAGGGTGGGGGTGTCCAAAACTAGAGGGCATAGGTTTAAGATGAGAGGGAAAAGATTTAAAAGGGAACCAAAAGACAACATTTTCACGCAGAGGTTGGTGTGTGTATGGAAGGAGCTGCTATAAGAAGTGGTGGAGGCTGGTACAATTTCAACATTTAAAAGGCATCTGGATGCATATATGATTAGGAAGATTTGCCACATCCTGGCAAATTGGACTAGATTTATTTAAGATATTTGGTCATCTTGGGTGAGTTGGACTGAAGGGTCTGTTTCTGTGCTGTCTATGACTCTGTGACTCTACTCATCCAACTACGTTATAAAGGATTTAAGGTTTCCAGCCTCAACAACATCCCGGCAGTGCATTCCAAATTCCCCCACCCTCTGAGTGAAAAAAATTCCTCAAATCCTGCCCTTCACCTGAAAAAAATGCTTACTTGTTATTGATCATTCAAATGAGGGAACAGCTGCTTCCTATCAACGCTTCCCATGCCCTTCGTAATCTTGTACATCTCTATGATGTCGCCCCCTCAGCCTGATATGTAAGTAAGACTGCTTCACCTGACAAAGGAGCAGCGCTTCAAAAGCTTGTGATTTCAAATAAACCTGTTGGATCATACCCTGGTGTCATGTGATTTCTGACTTTGTCCCCTGCAGTCCAAGAGCAGCACCTCCACATCATGTAAATAATACACTGATCTTCCAACGTCCTGTGTGACTGTGAGATTGACCCTGAGGAAGCCACACAAACTAGCTATGCAAGGTGTGGACCTACACAGCACCTAACCAATCGAAGAAAGCTATGTCCTGAAGCAGAAAAATCTGCAAAAATATATAAATATGCTGCGAGGGAATGTTAGAACTCAGAAAACAAAAATTGAGACCTAATCATAGAAGGAGATAATTAAATAGATGATGGTGTCGGATTTATGGGTCAAATTGAAGGAGGAAAGAGAAGTAGAGAGGCTCAGAATTTAACGAGAGATTTCAGAGCTTAGGGACTTGACAGTTTAGACACATTTACCAAAAGTGGAGCAACTGCAATCAGAGATGTGCAACAGACCAGAAGTAGAGCAGCTCAAGATACTCAGAGAGTTGTGTGTCTGTGTACTACATAGTTCGATGATAAGTTACTACCCAATGCTTAGATGTTTGCACATTTAATACTTTCAGTCTTTGTCTTTGAACTTCAAGTTTTGTTTCTAAAAAACAACATCAAGTGTGCAGGCTAAATGCTTATCTTCTCTTTGGATGTCATAACAGGTAATCTGCCAACAGCCTATGAAACATTTTCTTGACCTAGTAGGTTCAATTAGAGTCATAGAGTCACAGAATAATATAGCATGGAAACAGGCTCTTCGGCCCAAATATACCATGCTGACCATGGTGCCCACTCAGCTAGTTCCAAATACCAGTATTTGGTCCATATCCCTCTAGACCTTTCTCATCCATGTACCTATGCAAACGTTGTTTTTCAATGTTGCCATTGTACCTGCCTCGATCACTTTCATATCACATTCCACTCTTGGTGTGAAGAAGTTGCCCCTCAGATCCTTCTTAAATCTATCCCCTCTCACCTTAAACCTATGCTCTCTGGAACAAAGAGCAAAGAACAAAGAAAATTACAGCACAGGAACAGGCCCTTTGGCCCTCCAAGCCTGCACCAATCCAAATCCTCTGTCTAAACCTGTTGCCTATTTTCCAAGGATCTGTATCCCCCTGCTCCCTGCCCATTCATGTATCTGTCTAGATACATCTTAAATGACGCTATCGTGCCCGCCTCTACCACCTCCACTGACAACGCATTCCAGGCACCCACCACCCTCTGCGTAAAGAACTTTCCATTCAATTCTCCATTAAACTTTTCCCCTCTCACCTTGAAATCATGACAACTAGTAATTGAGTCCCCCACTCTGGGAAAAAGCTTCTTGCTATCCCTGTCTATACTTCTCATGATTTTGTAGTCCTCAATCAGGTCCCCCCTCAACCTCCGTCTTTCTAATGTAAATAATCCTAATCTACTCAACCTTTCTTCATAGCTAGCGTCGTCCATACCAGGCAACATCCTGATGAACCTCCTCTGCATCCTCTCCAAAGCATCCACATCCTTTTGGTAATGTGGCGACCAGAACTGTACGCAGTATTCCAAATGTGGTCAAACCAAAGTCTTATACAACTGTAACATGACCTGCCAACTCTTGTACTCAATACCCCGTACGATGAATGGAAGCATGCCGTATGCCTTCTTGACCATTCTATCAACCTGTGTTGCCACCTTCAGGGTACAATGGACCTGAACACCCAGATCTCTCTGTGTATCAATTTTCCCCAGGGCTTTTCCATTTACTGTATACCGTATCTAGTTTACAATTCCCCATCCATGGGAAAAAGACTATATGCATTCATCCTATTTATGCCCCTCATGATTTTATACACCTCAAAAGGTCACCCCTCATTCTCCTACTTTGCAAAGAATAAAGTCCTATCCTGGCCAACCTCTCCCTATAACTCAGACCTACTAGTCCTGGCAACATCCTAATAAATCTTCTTTGCACACTTTCCAGTTTAACTATGTCTTTCCTACAACAGGGTGACCAAAACTGAACACAATACTCCAAGAGTGGCTTCATCAGTGACTTAAAGTCATAGGGTAATACAGCATGGAAACAGGCCCTTCAGCCCAAATTGGTCCATGCTGACCATGGTGCCCACTCAGCTAGTTCCAATTGCCCACATTTGGTCCATATCCCTCTAAACCCTTCTCATCCTATACCTATCCAAATTTTTTTTAAAATACAGATAAGTGTGAGACTTACACAACTGTAACCTAAATCCCAACACCTATACTCAATGCCTCGACTAATGAAGGCCAGCATGCTAAATGTCTTCTTCACTACCCTGTCCACCTGTGATGCCACTTTCAATGAACTATGTACTTGTACTCCTAGGTTCCCCCCTCTGTTCCACAACACTCCTCAGGACCTTACCATTTACTGTATAAGTCATAGCTTGGTTTGACTTTCCAAAATGCAACACCTCACACTCATCTGTATTGAATTGCATTTGCCAAACCTCTGCTCACTTCCCCGTCTGATCAAGATTCCTCTGTAATTTTTGATAACCTTCTTTGCTATCAACAGTCCCTGCTAATTTTGTATCATCTGCAAACTTATTAATAATGCCTTGTACATTCACATCCAGATCATTTAAGTAAATAACAAATAACAAAGGTCCCAGCACCGACCCCTGTGGTACACCACGAGTCACAGCCTCCAATCTGAGAAACAACCTTCAACTATCATCCTCTGCTGCCTACCATTGAACCAATTTTGAATCCAATTAGGTAGCTTTCCCTGGATCCTAACTTTCATGACTCGCCTGCCACGTGGGACCTTGTCAAAGGCCTTACTAAAATCCATATAGACAACATCCACCACTCTACCCTCATCCATCCTCTTGGTTACCTCTTCAAAAAACCCTGAAAGATTTGTCAGACATGACTTGCCACATACAAATCCGTGCTGACTATCCCCACTCAGACCATGACTATCAAAATGTTCATTGATCCTGTCCCTCAGTATCCTCTCCAGGCTCACTGGCCTCTAGTTCCCTAGCTTGTCTTTGCTACCTTCCTTAAACAATGGAACAACATTAGCCACCTTCCAATCTTCTGGAACTTCACCCATGGCTAAAGATGAAGCAAAAATCTCTGTAAGGGCCTCTGCAATTTCTTCCATAGTGTCCCACAATATCAAAGGATAGTCTTGATCAATCCCAGGAGATTTATCCACCTTAATACGCTTTAAGGCTGCAAACACCCCCTCTCTGGTAATGTGTATGTGGTCCAAAACATCCTGACTTGTTTCCCTTATTCCTACTCAGTAAACACTGAGGAGAAATTTTCAATAAAAATCTCCCCCATCTCCTGTGCCTCCACACATAGACAGCCATGCTGATCTTTAAGGGACCTATTCTCTCAATAGCCATCCTTTTACTCTTAATATAGCTATAAAACCTCTGCCCTTGTATTGCCAGATTATCTCAGTTATAGAAAGACTAACATTTCATTTTCTATCACATTCATTTTAACTCAACAAATGCTGCAAGTTGGGAGTATTGGGACAATTTAGATAATTCCTTGAGTTTTCTAACAATAATGCACTTATTACATCAACTGTTTACTATTTACAGGATTACTGAGGATATTCGATTACTCTCAATCGTTGATGCAACTGCTCTGTCTATTGAAAAGTTCAAAGAGCCTTTACAGCATACAGCGTGGAGAGAAATGATTGATACCATTGACCCTGGTAAAATTCCTTTAATATTTTTCCTGATTATAAATATACATGTGAAGGCATCAAATGGAATTGAAAGTCCTAGATTAATACTCACATTGCCAGTTGTTAACCCCAGGAAGCTCTTCATTCATGTATTTTGCTTTGGTGCGCTCCTTTGGGTAAGTGGTGGAAGCCATTGGCATGGCGTCAAAGCCATGAAGGGGTCTGGATGAATAGAGGAATAAAGTGTGGCTCTCAGGATATAATAATGAATTTATGCAGACTGGTTTGGCATGATTTTAAATCTTGGGGGATATTCTGTTGTGCATTATCAGAATTCCATTCTGGCAATGGAAACATTGTCTGCATAGGCAATTAAATTGTTAAATTGTATCAAAAACTTTAGGCACCAGGACTGGCTTCGGATACTATGGCTCTGTCGCTGAATAATAGAGATGTGGTGAGTAATTGAAAAGTTAAAGTTTCAAATTAGAATCAAGGAGTTGGACATTCTGATGTTTATTACCTAACTGAGTCTAGGAGAAAGTAGAGGCAAGATCAAACATAGAAACATTGGGGGTGATGGGAGAGGGAGGGAGGCAGTGAAAAGCAAGAAAAGCAGTTTAGATTGAGTGAGGTTGATTTTCTGCTCAACCCATGAATTCAGCCTAAGGCCCAATTCCTTCTGAAGGAACTGTCAGTCAGCCTTCCACTCTTTTGCTGCATGGGACCGTGCTCTGTGGTAGTGAATGGGGGTTGAATTCCGAAAACCACTCACTGCTCAGCAGGCCTTGGGAGTGGAATGATGGGGGTGGGTTGGTGTGGTATGTCATGGTCCCATCAATACTGAGTTGACATGGAGGCGGAATGGTGAGAAGGTACTTGGGGAAAAACAAAAGCAAGTCAAGCAGCAGTAAGAAAAAAAAATGTATCTCTTGGCCGCAGAACAATTGTTAAAACAGAAAAGCCACCTTCATTGTTACGTAATGCTCTTAGTGCCTGTAACATGACATTGTGGGCTTCATAACCAATCAAGTGTTTCTTTTAGATAGAGTCACTGTTCTAATTCAGGAAATGAGACAATCAATTTCCAAACACCAAGATCGTGGAAACAATATTGTGATAATGATTGAAGAACCTTTTTGATGATGATGTTCGTGATATAATATTAATCATGGCATCTAGAAATCAAAATGCCTACAGTATTTCTGACTAGTTCCCTTTATGAGCACTGTTTTAGTCAAAAATTAAACAGCTTTCCATTGTGTGGGTCTTACACAGCTTGGGCACCATCCAGTGTAGGTTCAAGATTACATCAAATCCCAACAAACCTTTCACATTAGACAAGGGTTCCCCTGCACATCTGTCAACTTGGTCTATTGCATGCTCTGCTCCCAATGTGGCCTCCTCTACATCAGTGAGACCAAGTAGAGACTTAGAAACTGTCGTGTAGAGCATTTGCATTCTGTATGTGACAAATGACAACACCTTCCGGTCGCGAACCATTTTAACACCCCCTCCCACTCCCTGGGTCACATGTCCATCCTGGGCCTCGTCCAGCGTCACAATCATGCCACCTGAAAACTGGAGGAGGAGGACCTCATATTCCACCTCAGGAGCCTACAGCCCAATGGCCTAAACATGGATTTCACAAGTTTTAAAATTTCCCCAACCCTGGCCTTATCCCATGTCCAACCCTCCCTCTCATCCCTGCCTCCTTGACCTGACACAACCTGTCCATCTTCTCTCCCACCTATCTGCCCTTCCCACCTCACTGGTCAATCCCCACTTCTCCCTACGTGCACTCACCTATCACCATCCCATCTATCTTCCCCAGCCCCACCCCTCCTCTCTCTATATTTCCCCCTCCCCATTTCTGAAGCAGGGTCCCAATCCAAAACATCAACTTTCCTGCTCCTCTGATGCTGCCTGGTCTGCTGTGTTCCTCCATCTCCACACTGTGTTATCTCTGACTCCAGCATCTGCAGTTTTTGCCATGTCTATACACACATCCATTTGTGTATATATATATATATATATATATATATATATATATATATATATAATATATGCACACATACATATACTTATACATGCATACACACACATATACCAAGGTTTCAAAACATTTAGTGCAGGAACAGGATGTCTATTTTTGCAGCTGTGACATAATTTCCAAACAGGTCATTGGCCCAAATCTGATTTTGATCTTGTTATTGCTCCGGTTGCAATATAATTCTGAGGACGGACGAGATGTAAATCACTCCCAACCGCTTTATCCAGACGTATGGAGTGTAAGGGCGATGTAGGTATTTCAAAATGTCAGCAACTTCAAGAAAGAGAGTTTGACAATAAATTGGCAGCAAAAAATAAAAAGGTAACCCCCAAAATTATTGAAATGGTTGTGTTTGGAGAGTGTGATTGTGAGAGCAGAGGGGAGAAGAAGTCAAATTTGGACCCTTTCTCTTACTCATCATTTAATTTAATCTTTATTAGAATGTTTTCTTGAAAAGGAGATGACGACTTGCTTTCCTGAACTGTTGCAGTCATTTTTATTTTATTCATTCATGGCACGTGCGTGTCTCTAGCTGGGCCAGTATTTATTGCTCATCCCTATTTTCCCTTGAGACGGTGGTGGTGAGCTGTGTTCCTGTCCACTGCAGTCCATTTGGTGTAGGAAAATGCAACATGCTCTTAGGGAGGGGCTTCCAGCATCTTGACCCAGCAACAGCGAAGAAATACCAAAATGTTTCAGTCAGTATCAGAAGCAAACTTGCCATTGTGGTAGTGTTTGTTGAATATAATCTTCTAGACGAAAGACATCATCAGTTTGAAAGGTCTTGTTGAAGAAGATTCGGTGACTTATTGTATTGCATCTTGTAGATTGTTGCACACTGTTGGCACCATGCACAGTCGAGGGAAGGAGTGAGTAGATAAGATGGTGCATGTGTTGCTAATCACCTGGGTTGCTTTGTGCTGAATATTTGAAAGTTTCTTCAGTGCTGTCTGAGTTTTACTCATCCATGCCACTGGAGAGTATTCCATCTCACTTGTATCTTATAAATTTTGTATGGTCATTAGAAAGAGAAAATGTGAATTACTCACCGCAAGATTCCTAGGTTCTGGCCTGCTCTTTCACCACAGTCTTTACATAGCTGATTGAGTCCAAATTCTGCACAATATAAACCATCAGGATGCTATTGGTGATGGATTTGAATGGCGGAAAAGCCATTGAATTTTGAGAACAGATGTTTAGATTCTCTGTTGTTGGAAACAGAACTGACCAGAAATCTCTTGTCAATATTTGAATGTTGTCCAGCTCTTGTTATATGTCAATGTTGGCACTGAACACTATGCATTTATTACTGAATATCGAAAATTCTATGTTTAAATTGTATCAAAAGTTTTTGAAGCAGTCGAAGATAGCGCTGAGGATGCTACCGTTTGTACTCGTGCATTGCGTTCTGGGGCTGAGGCAACTAACCTCATGTGGTCACAACAGAACACTGATAGAAAGATCACTGTTGAGGAATTGGTGCTTAAATACAACTGTTGATACACATTTCATTACTTGGGAATAGACAGATGGTGCAGCAACTGGCTGGATTGGATTGTTTCTTTTTTTTTTATGGACAGGACCGTGCCTGGGCAGTTCTCAGCATCTTCTCATAGAGGATTTAATTGTTAAAATTTAAATCTTAAGTGCTACAGCTAGGTTGTGTTCTCTGTATCCGCTGTGCGCAAAACTTCTTGATATCCCATGGCATTCAGAAAACTTGTTCACTGCAGCCATCAGTGCCCCTGGGCCTTTTGGAAGTGAATCATCCACTTGAACTTTCTGGCTGAACATGATTGCAAAAGTTCCAGTCTGTACGTTTAGAACATAGAATATATAAACAGTACAGCACAGTACAGGCCCTTCTGCCCATGATGTTCTGCCGAACGTTACCCTAAACCTAAGGTCTCTCTAACCTCCACCCCTACCTTATACTATCATCCATATGCCTATCTAATAGCCGCTTAAATGTCCCTAATGAGGCCGACTCCACTACCCTCTCCGGCAATGCATTCCAAGCCAATGCATTTTCTTCACCCCAGTTGTGTGCAGATGATCCCATAATTGAGGATTGGTATAACCTTGAAGGATTAAACATTGCTAAAAAGAAACTAGAAGTTGATCTCCTCATTTTGCACTCATCAGAACTAGGAGGCAAGAAACAGATTTAAGAAAAGGGTCAACATTTTCTACAGTATGAGAAGAGGATGCTCATTTGTTTCAGCTATCACCAGCATGGAGATACAGCAAGAACAATTAACTGTAATTTTAATTGTCCGATCAGATAGATAGATTCTGATTGGTCCACATGTTGCCTGATCCATGATGCTTTTTTTAACAAAAAACTGCAATTTATATAAAAATTCCTTTAGCCTACTTATATTAGGGTCCTGTTTGATCACATATGTGGTTTTTACTTTGCACAAAAGCACCGTAACCATGACAACATTGTTAATTGTTGTAAAAAAAAACTTTCTGGTTCATTAATGTCATTTTGGGAAAGAAATTTGCCATTTTTGCCTTCTCTGGCCTATAGATGATTTAAGACCCTCAGCAGTGTGGTTGATTTTTAACCATCATCTGAAGTAGCCTGGCAAGTCACGCAGCTCAAGAGCAACTATGAACTAACCAGAGATGCCCACATCCCATTGAAAGACTTTTTTTAAAAAAAAATTCTCATCAGGTCCACACTCTGTGGTCTGTGATCCTTTGTGCTTCATTCAAGTGGTGGTCAATACGGAATAAAGCTGATTCATTCACTTAGGGAGGTTAAACGTGGCAAATAGCAGGAAGTCTCTTTATTCATGTTTGACCTGATGCCTGAGACTTCACAGAGTCTGCAGTCATTGTTGAAAACTTCCTTGACCACTACTGTACTTCTGCCAACTCTGGTGGTCCGTTTTACTAGTGCAACAAGGCATCCCTGTATGCTGTTGGAAGCATCTGGGACATTGTATATAAGGTGTGATTTGGTGATTATGAGTATGCCAGGCTGTTATTTGACCAGTATCTATCTCCTAATTTTGGCATATCCTCAGGTGTTAGTAAGGAAAGGCTTATAGATTTTATTGAGCAGGGTGTACGTTTGTCATTTCCCATGACAAGGTCAAGACAGGTTGTCCCTCAGTTTTGCTCTTATTTCTATTTTCTCAAGACATTGTATACTTCAACAATTTGCTGGACTATCTTAGATGACAGTTCCTTCCTTGAGTGACATTAATTCACCTGCCTTATAACGGAATAAAAGACATTTTAGAACTAATCCATTGCATGTAATGATTTGGGACACTTATCTGTATTATAAATATAAGTTTCCTTTTCAGATGTAATTGCAATGTGCCTATTTCCACTTTACCCTTTACACTGAACTCTTTCTTGCCTGTGAATAATTTATTTACAGCTATACTTATTATACTGGCCTTGCAAACTGCTGTTTAGCACTATTTTCGAACTTCTCGAGAAAATCATCACAACATCTTTGAAAAGAGCCATTCACTGTGACACTAATCCCATTACCATGGATTCCAACCCAGATTTTCATTCACTTTCTATGATTTTCTTTGAGTCATTCACCGTTTTACTTCATTCTGTTATACACATCTATCTTTGTATTTATATTTTATACCAAATTGTTTTCATGGGGGCTTGCGTCTGGCAATATTTATTGCCTACCTCTCATTGCCCTGTAGAAGGCAATGACCAGAAGTCCGTGCGGTATCGGTAAAGCCATCATTGTGTTAGGAAGGGACTTGCAGTATTTTAACCCAGCGACAGTGCAGGAATGGTGATGTACCTCCAAGACAGGCTGGTGAGTAGCTTGGATGGGCACCCACAGGTAACGGTGTTCCCATGTGCCTGCTGATTTTTAATTTGGTGATTCAACTTTCTGATTCTTTTCGTTACTTTCAAATTTAACGTAACACTGGTATCATGATCACTACTTCGCAATGGATTTTTTTTTGTTGTTGACGTAACACTATTAATTGCCTCAGCTTCATTACACGATCCAAGTTCTAAGAAACCTTCATCACGAGTCAGTTTCACAACTATCTCAAAAACATTCGATGGCTCATCTCGAAGTCACCATTACCAAGTTATTTGTCCAACTCTCCAGTTAATTTAAAGCCCTGGCCACAGCCCTAGTTCATGCAATTGGCTAGGGCGCAGTTTCCATCCTGATACCCCCTCCCTCCTCCGGATTCCACACTCACCCCATACTTCCCCACAATGTCTCCGTTCTCCTTGCACTTTCTCTCAGTCCTGTCCACTCACCTCTGCTCATTCTACCTCTGGCACTCTCCATCAACTTTCTGCTAATCCCTCTTGTTTGTCAACCTCTCCATTTCGTTATGTTACTAGTCTTTGCCTCGCATCTCTTTTTCCTGCTGTTTCTGCGCTCCCCCACACATAATCTTGGTCAGCCTACCCCTTTATCTCTGGCCCTCTGCCTCCACTCTCCTCCACATGTTCTCTCAACTCTGTCCCAATCTACACTGTCCCTCATACTGTTTCTCCCTTCCCTTACTCTCTTTCGTCTCCCTCCCACTCATTCTAAATCAGTGATATGTTGTTTTCTTTTATTTTTCATCCCAGCTCCAGCCTCTCTGACTTTGGATCCAAGCACAGCGAGTCCCTGGCTGATCGTGCCACTGGACCGGACCAATGGAGGAGTAGGGGATAAGCTGCAGACACTCCCTGACTTCCCGGACAATATTGAACACTGGCTCAGTGTCCTGGCATCGGTGGGATTCACATCATGGAGACATTACTGGGTGGTGGGAGTGAAGAACAAGAGTCGGTGGATTTTGGGAGTGGTTCCAGAATCTATGGACTGGACAGAGGATATCGACCGAAACTGAAGATACGCTACTGGATTGTGGGACTTGTCTCTGGAAGAGGTTACTTTGCTGCCACGTCCAGCTGTAATACCACGCTCAGTCAGAACATAGAACCCCAGAAGGTCCGGATTTTCCTGGACTATGAGCGTGGACAGGTGTCATTTTACAATGCGGGCAACATGTCCCATCTCCACACTTAGAATCACACTTTCACCGAGAAGATTGTTCCCATCTTCTTCCCGGAACTGAATGACCATTGGAAAAACTCCGCCCCATTTTTTTTTCTGAAGAAGGGTCTAAACCCAAAACTATCGCCCACTCCTCCATTGGTCCGGTCCAGTGGCACGATCAGCCAGGGACTCGCTGTGCTTGGCCTGCTGTGTTCATCCAGCATCGACAGTTCCTACTATCTCCACTCACGATCTGCGGGATTAAAGGACACTGACAGACAGATCCATTCCACAATTTCACCCCGTCCCCCGCCTCCTGGTATTATCGCTGGACTGTTAATCCAGAGACCCAGTCAAAGTTCTGGGGACCTGGGTTCGAATCCCGCCACGGCAGATGGTGGAATTTGAATTCAATAAATAGCTGGAATTAAGAATCTAATGATGACCGTGAATCCATTGCTGATTGTTGGGGGGGAAACCCATCTGGTTCACTAGTGTTCTTTAGGAAACTGCCATCCTTACCTGGCCTGGCCTACATGTAACTCCAGACCCACAGCCTCTAGGCAATTAGGAATGGGCAATAAATGCTGCCTAGCCAGTGACACCCACATCCCGTGGATGAATAAAGAGGAAAAAAATTAAACCGATGGGTAATCGGTTAACATTTTGGGAATAAACCCTGTATTGGAACTGGGAACTGAAAGCTCAACAAGTAGCTCTTCAGGGCAGGGGGTGGGGGGAAAGAAAGAGGGGGAGAGAAGAAACGAAAGAAGTTCAGTTGTGAGAGGGACTTACTGGGTAGAATGAGCTGCAGGAACCCAGGATAACAAGCTGTAGAGCTGGATGAGCACAGCAGGCCAAGCAGCATCAGAGGAGCAGGAAGGCTGACGTTTCGGGCCTAGACGAATGTACACGAATCTGCAATAACATTTTCAAATAACACTCACCAACTGGGTCGGTTTTCCACAGGCCTGTAAACATTGCCCAGAATTCCACTGTCTAGATCAATCCATTTTTTGTGTAAAATTGTATCTTGTGTATTTATGGAAGGATTTTACTACATGAAATTGGGATTTGCTTCGGGAAGCTTAAACATCTAAATGGAGCGTGGCTGCTGTGAATCTTGTTTTTAACAGTCTGTTTAAAGTGATGAATGAGCCGACTGGATGTGAGTGCTATTAATGCAAAATGTTAGACACGTTAAAAACAGCTTACCTGAAATGTTAAAGGAGTCACCGTTATCACCTAACTCAGTTTCTGTTTCTCACGTTTGTCACATCGTGGGTGAATTAGTCCTCAATCATTGTTAAGCAATTACTTGTTTCATCAAAAGCATTATTAAAATATATCACATATGAAACCATTGTCTATTACGGCTGTTCTTTAACTGTGTAATTTATACTCGGAGCCCGCGATTGCCAATTTATTTTGAAAAATAAAATCGTCAACAAAAACAATCTGGGAACCAGCTGAATGGAGGCATTTATGTTAATTCACAAAAAAAGCTCGTAAATAAACCCAACATCAGAAAATAAGAAATAGTAGGAACTGCAGATGCTGGAGAATCCGAGACAACAAGGTGCAGGGCTGGATGAACACAGCAGGCCAAGCAGCATCATA
>NC_063366.1:19718559-19733188 GCF_021869965.1 Rhincodon typus | reverse complement strand
CGCCTCTTCGACCTGTTTGTCTCCTCTCCACCTATCCTCTCCTCTATCCCTCTTCTATCCGCCTCCCACTCTCTCCCTATTTATTTCAAATCCCCCTTTTCTGATGAAGGGTCTAGGCCCGAAACGTCAGCCTCTCTGCTCCTATGATGCTGCTTGGCCTGCTGTGTTCATCCAGCCCTGCACCTTGTTGTCTCGGATTCTCCAGCATCTGCAGTTCCTACTACCTTTGGTCTTTGGTCTAACTCGTCTACGTCGATCAGATATCCTAAATTAATCGAGCCCTATTTGCCAGCATTTGGCCCATATCCCTCTAAACCTTTCCTATTCATGTATCTATCCTGATGACTTTTAAATGTTGTAATTTTGTCAGCATGCACCACCTTCTGTGTAAAAGTTGCCCCTTAGGTCCCTTTTTAAATCTTTCCTCTCTCACCTTAAACCTGAACCCTCTAGTTTTGGACTGCCCTACCCTGGGAAAAAGACCATGGCTATTTGCCCAATCCATGCCCCTCACAATTTTATACCTCTAGAAGGTCACCCCTCAGCCTCCAATGCTCCAGGGAAAATAGCCCCAGCCTATTTCCACCTGAAGCTCTCTCCAATCCTGGCAACATTCTTTTGAATCTTTTCAAGTTTTACAAAATCTTTCCTTAGCAGGGAGACAAGAACTTAACAATATTGCAAAAGTGGCCTAACCAATGTCCTGTATGACTGCAACATGAATTCTGAACTCCTATACTCACTGCACTGACCAATAAAGGCATTCCACCAAATGCCTTCTTCACTAACCTATCTACCTGTGATTCCAGCTTCAAGGAACTCTTACTTCATCATCAGTGGGACTGCAGAAGATCTATTGATTTATAACTTCCTCAGCAGAAAGGATTAATATTCTTGAATATTAAAACTTGAAAGGACATTGTGCTGTTTAGGTGGCACTTAGCACAACGGATCTGCCAAAAGCAAGAGTAATCATGGTCTGAAATTGTTGAACTCAGTGTCAAGTCCAGAGGCTGTAAAATGCCTCATCTAAAGATAAAATGCATGCCCTCAAGCTTCCATTGAGCTTGCCTGGAACAATCCAGTAAGCTGGGGACATAAATATCAGTGCAAGAGCAAGGAGGAGAATTAAAATCACAAACCACTGGAATGGAGGAGGTGTGTCCTTGCAGTGGTCACACAGTATATGTTTGGTCTTCCAATGCAGTGTAGGCCACATTATGAGCATATGGCAGGATAGGTGAAAAAAAAACTAGAGAAAGTGGATATGTGACTATTGGACGGGAGGGAAGCAACAGAAACAGCAGCTGCAATCAGTCTTAGTTGTAAAGAAGTTAGTGAGTTCCTCACACTTGCTTTCATTGACAAAACTGCAAGTGCTTTGTAAAAATAACTAATTTTTTTAATTTTAAAAAACAAGTTAACACACTGGGTTTAACAAATTTTATGTTTTTATCTAGAATATTACTCCCTTTAATTGGGCTTTCGATTATTAACATCCACAGAAACTGATGCCAGTGAGGATGGGCCTACCTTGCATCTTATTAACAACAGAATATGTACATAAAATAAAAAGCAAGTTTAGGGCATTTGGCCCCTCAAGCCTACTCCATTTAATAAGGTACAATGAATCAATCAGATCAGTATTGAACTGCAAATCAATATTCCTGTCTACCCTGATAACCTTTCACCACTCCCCCACTTTACCAATTATCTACATCTTTTCCAAAAATATTCAAAGGACTTCTGCTTACACCACCTTTTCATGAAGGGTTTGAAAGACTGCTGACCCTTTGAGAAAGTATTTTGCCTCATCTGTTTTCAGTGGATAACCCCTTGGTCTCAATTTTCTTGTTAGAAGAAACATCATTTCCACATTCAGCCTGTCAAGACCTCTCTGATCTTCTATATTTCAATCAAGTGACCTCTTACTCCAAACTCCAGTGGATACCAGCCTAACCTGTCCAACTTTTCCTCATAAGACAACCCACCCATTTCATTAGTCTGGTAAACCTTCCCTTTTCTGATTCCAACTCATTTACATCCTCTTAAATAAGGTGACCAATACTATATACAGGCAATACAGTTTTACCTGTGCCCTGTATAACTGTCCTCCCCACTTTTGTACTCAACTGCCTCATAATTGCTTGTTGTGCCTACATCCTAACCTTGCAATTTATGCAAGAGGATATCAAGATCCCTCTACATCGGAGGTCTGCAATCTGTCAGCATGGAAATAATGTTTTTTTAAAAATTCTTCCTGTCAATATGGACAACTTTACTTCCCAACATAACATTCCACTTCTACTCATTTAATTTGTCTATAACATTTGTAGCCTCCTTCCATCCTCTTCAAAACTTACCTTCTGACCTGTTTTTGTGTCATCTGCAAATTTGGCAACCATACCTTCTATCCCTTCTTTTTTTTAAATGCAGAAATGCTCTTACATGCAACTGGATGTTTTATTTCCCCCACTACCAAATCATGTTTTGTTTAATCTATTTGCCACCATTCACGTGTTTTCCAATTGATTAATTTACACGCAAAGTTGTTAAGAGCAGTGCAGACCAATCCAAATCCTCATTCAAGTCATTTATATAAATTGTAAACAGTTGAGCACATGGCATTGATCTGTTAAACAACACTCATTACATCTTGTTAACCCTAAAAAGATGCATTTATAACAACTGTGCTTCCTGTTACCCAGCCAAACTTCTAGCTTTGCTAACCCCAACCCTATATTATGGACTTTTATTTCCACAATAACCTTTGGTGTGGCACCCTTTCAAATGCCTTCTGGAAATCTAAGTGCAGTACTTCCATTGATTCTCCTTTTCCCACTGCATATTACTTCCTCAAATAACTCCCTCCAATAGATTTGTTAAACATAACTTTTCCTTTCCAAAACTGTACTGACCCTATCCGATTGCCTTGCAATTAAGGCCCTGACATGAAGTCCATCACAGCTTGGGCAGTTTGAGGTTTTGGAGAGGTCTCAATTTGTAACCATCTGTTTTTCAACCATGTTGAAGAACAGGGCTCGCTCTCTCCTGCATGCTGCAGGGCTCGCTTTCCCTTCTGTGCTGCACAATGCACTCTCCTGTTGTCGCCGCTGCTGCACATACCAGGAGGGCCATGCACATTCTCACCTCACTGAAGATGCCGAGAAAGGCTTTTAAAGAGAAAAAACAAAACAAGAGCAAAGGAAAAAGAAATAAAGAAGAAACGAAAGTAGACGGAGCTGGACAAGTCCTGGACCAGGAGCTCAAAAGCAGCAATGCTATTCTGCTGCCATCTTCGAGTTCTTTACGGCACTGCTGAAGAATTTGAGGTGATAATTACAAGACCAGGATGTGTCCTCAAACTGAGGGTCAATGGCAATATAACAAGTAACGGGGAAACTACTTCTCATAAGAAAGTAAGTCGCTGACTTGATGTTTCAAGAGAAGTAGTCGATAATATGGATGAAAAAAATCGAGAATAATATCACATCATAGACCTGAAAGTCAAAAGCCTGTATGAGAATCCAACACCACAACCCTTCATTAGGAGAACTTTGAAGAACAACACTGCACAAGGATCGAAACCTGGACACTTCTAGAGACGGGTGCTGGAGGTTTGAATCGTACCTAAATTCCACTATTAATCGAGTAATAGTCAAGTTGTGAGGGTTATCTTGCTAACTTGAGGGGTCTTACTTTGGTTGCCCCATGCAATTAAAGCAGCCTGCAACTGCTCAAGTAAAATAAAATCATTGAAAAGGAAGGCAAAAACAATACAAGCACAGCAACTAAAATAAACATGGCACAAAATTCTGCCTGAAGACAGGGCTTTGCAAAATTCAAGCCCTGACAATCGAAAACCAGAACACATTAGTGAGTGTAAAAGGACAGTTCAACATTTCCTGACAAACAAAACAAGGGGATGCATGGGGCAGACGTGTCTGAGTAAAACAAAAGACTTGTACATATTCTGGGTCAAAAACCATAGAAAGCCATTAACGACGTTTCAAGGTGATAAACCCAATTAAGTGGAAGACCCTGATTGGTCAAGTGATTGGACAATTCAAGAAGGTTGCCCCCACTCTCCAGCCTACTTAGAGGCGTGTCTGGACACACCAGAGCGAAGCAGCAGAGAGAGAGAGACGCACGTACACGTACACGTACACAAGACACACACAAAGAAATCTATAAAGTCATGAGGGGCATAGATAAGGTGAATGGCCAAGTTCTTTTCCCCAGGTTAGAGGTGCAAAAACGAGAGGGCATAGGTTTAAGGTTGAAGGGGAAATATTTAAAGCGGACCTGAGGGGCAACTTTTTCACACAGAGGGTGCTGCATAAATGAACTAGCTGCCAGAGGAACTAGTAGAGGTGGATACAGTTACGATATTTAAAAGACATGGATGCGGGAAGTTTAGAGGAATGTGGGCAAAAGGGTCTAGTTCAGGGACCCTTCTTCAGAAATGGGGTCATGACCCGAAATGTCACCCTTCCTGCTCCTCTGATGCTGCCTGGCTTGCTGTGTTCCTCCAGCTCCACACTGTGTTATTTCAGACTCCAGCATCGGCAGTTCTGACTATCTCTGAGTTCAGTTTAGGAAACTTGATTAGCATGGATGAGTTGAGCCAATGGGCATGTGTCAGTGTTGTATGTCTCTATGACTTGACATGAGTCAGCACTGAAATGAATGCAGGCGGTAATTTATTAACATACCCATGCACATGAGGGTGAAACCCTCAAAGCATGCTGAGAAACACCTCAAAACTTCCACAGATCTCATATCATACCATCTTGTGTGACATTATCTTTATGCACCATGATTATGGGTCATATGCCCTATTTATACTTTTAGTTCCTTACACAACTTGTGTAAATCAAGTTAGGCTTGCCTCATGCCCTGTCAGCCTCACCATGCTGTGACTTTCACAACTTTTGATTTCTGTCTTTAGACCTTCCTCCTATCACAAAACTGTGATTTAATATTAAATGTTTTTAATGACTAATAGATATTAATTTTGTTATTGTCTGCATAACTATTCACTCTTAGAACTTTGTTTTTGCAACTGTGCTAATGATCTATGCCCTGGTTAGTCTGTTATTTCTAAAAATCAGCAAAGTGATATCTTTTGTGTCCATGCATCTATAGTAAACCCTACACAGACACAGGCCTTTTCCTTATCTAAGTCATTTCTAGTGTATGAAATGAAATGTCTTATTCTTGTTGTATTGGAAACCTATCTGCAGAGAAGCCAGAACAAAATTAGATGCATAGGGCAGACATATCTGAGTAAAACAAAAGGCAAGTGCTTCACTGATCCCTAGAGTAATCAATCAAAATACTAATTGTGATATGAATGGAAATGATATAAGACCATAAGAACGTAGGAGCAGAATTATGTCACTCAGCCCATTGGGTCTACTCTGCCAGTCGAATAGGGCTGATATGTTTCTCAACCCAATTCTCCAGCCCTCTCACTGTGAGCCTTGATCCCTTTACTAATTAAGAACCTATCTATCTTTATCTTAACTGAAAACAAAAATGCTGGAGATCACAGTGAGTCACCAGAGTTATCCAGACTCGAAATGTTAGCTGGCTTTCTTTCCATGGATGCTGCCTGACTCGCTGTGATCTCCAGCATTTTTTTTTGTTTTCAGTTCAGGTTTCAGCATCTGCAGTAAATTGCTCCTACCTCAATATTAAAACCACTTAATGGCTTGGCCTCCACAGCAAATATCACATAGTTTTAAGTTCTGCTCCCCCCTATAGGATGAAAATATCTATCTGTTTCACTGACAGTACCATTCAGCCAAGACCCATCATCTCATTTAGCAGCTAGGTTTCAAGTAGGAGAAAAAAAATTGTAATGATTCTTTATTACGTAGAATGCAATATATTTTTTAAATTAACCCATTCATAGAAGTTGGATCAGGCGGGTCTTCGACCCAGGTGTCTCCTACTGTGCCACAGAGCCCGGAGAGAGGAGATGTGTGTCCGTTAATTAGTTTATCTCCTCTCCAATCAACCTGTTCAGAGACGGTGGGAGCAGATGGGAATTGAACCCAGGTTCATAGTCATATCACATTACCAGCGGCCTCCAAGGGTAAGACAATTCCAGCGGCAGTACATGTTCTGTGACACATGCCTCCAGACAATCCACGTTAATAACTAAACGCGCAGGCGCGGAGGGGAGTTCAGGCATGCGCAGTGAGGCGGTCTGTTATCCCTCAGTGGCGGAAGCGGATTGTGAGTGCGCGTCAGCGACCGAAGCCACAAGCTGATCTGGCTGTTTCAGGAATAACCGCGATAGGTCAGAGGCCGCCGAATAAGTGCCGAAAAGTCCCTCCTGCATTCCGCGTTGCGGGTTCACCGTCTCCGCCGTCTTGCGAGCTTCTGTCAGAGCGGATCAGGAAAGGTGTGTCTTCCTCTCCGCGCACGGGCCGTGTTTACTCCGGCGGCCATCTTTGTAAAGGAGGCAGTGTTTGAACGGGAAGCAATGTTCAAGCGCGGCCCCCTTGGTACACTAGTGTAGGCGGGCCTCATGAACCCCAGGACGAGCGCAGTAAAATAATTGAGAGCAAACAAAAGCAATTTGTTGGAAAATTTAACAAGTCCCGCAGCACCTGTGGAGAGAGGAAAGCAGAGTTAACGTTTCTAGTCCTTTGACTGCAACTTAGGTTTTTTGAAGACTGAACTGAAACCAGTCAGAGTACAGGGAGGATGAAAATTGGCCCGGAAGAAAGAAATAGTGAGAATGGAGCGATGGGATCCAATTTCAGTGCCTGAAAATGGGCAAGTGCGTGGCACACAGTTTGGTGAAATGAGTGGTAAATTTGTTCCATAGAAATGAGGTAAAAATTGTTCTTAATCTCTCCTGAATTTGCACGAAGTCATTTGTAAACAACTTTTTATAGGATTTTAGAAGAGGACAATTTCTAGGTGAGAAATTTGAATTATACATGATGTCACGCTCCAGCACGATCACTCGATTCATCAGGGCCTGAATGCCATTGTTCATGAATATAACAAGTGAAATGTTTGCTGTATTTCTCAAATCAGCCTGACTAGAAAAGCAGTGAGATGCAAGCAGCCAAGTAAGTGTGTTCCAGTACACTGAATGTGGAAAGAGCATTAACTAGTTACACGCCCTTAAAAGACATTGCACCATTCCTAGCAGGGAGGACTTATAGAAGTGCTCTATGTGTTTATGAGGCTTAAACCGGTCATTCGACCTGCAGAGGGACAGGATACCCGCACCATGGAGAAACCATGGAAATGTAGAGACTGTGGAAAGAGATTCAATTACCCATCCCTGCTGGAAAACCATCGTCGCATTCACACTGGGGAGAGGCCTTTCGCCTGTTCCATGTGTGGAAAAGGATTTGCTCAGTCATCTAATCTCGTAACACACCAAAGAACTCACACCGAAGTGAAGCCCTTCACCTGCTCTGTGTGCGGGAAGGAATTCTCTCAGTCATCCAATCTCCTGACACACCAACGGGTTCACACTGAGATGAAGCCATTCACCTGCTCTAACTGTGGAAAAGGATTTAATCATCCATCCAACCTGCTGAAACACCGTCGAATTCACAGTGGGGACAAGCCATTCACCTGCTTTGTTTGTGGGAAAGGATTCACTCAGTCATCTACACTTCTGACACACCAGCGTGTTCACACTGAGGAAAGGCCATTCACCTGCTCCGTTTGTGAGAAAGGATTCAATCATCCATCCAACTTGCTAAAACACCAGCGAGTTCACACTGGAGAGAGGCCGTTCACCTGCTCCATGTGTGGGAGGGGATTCACTCAGTCGTCAACTCTTGTGATACATCAGCGAACTCACACTGAAGCAAGGCCTTTCATCTGCTCTGTGTGTGGGAAGGGTTTCATGAACTCATCCAAACTCCTGATACATCAGCGAGTTCATAGTGGGGAGAGGCCATTCACCTGCTCCATATGTGGAAAGGGATTCATGAGTTCATCCATTCTGCTGACACACCAGCGAATTCATACTGGGGAGAGGCCATTTACCTGCACAATATGTGGGAAGGGATTCACTCAATCATCCAACCTGCTGAGCCACCAGCGATGTCACAAATGACTGCAGGAGTTGGATTGCGATTTCATTACTGCTATTGATACTGTCCAGTACTGAGTGACATTCATTCTGACAGATTGGATTTGTTTCTTTTGATGTTAATCACCCCTATAACTGTGCTGTTGTTTCATATTCTGCATCACAAGCTGCCTTGACTCTGCCCTGGTTCCTCAGTTACCTGATTTCTGATCCAACATCCAGAACTAGATGGGCAGAAATTTCCTCCAACTAAATGTTGATAAGAATTAAAATAATCGATTCTTAGCACTGATTCTCAGCACCGTTTCCAATCTACTGATTCCATCCCTCTTCCTGAAAATAGTCTGAGATTGACTCCGTCTTCTTCTTCTTACAACCTCAGTATCATATTTGGTTCTGATATTAACTTCCAAACTCATGTTCCTGCCATCATTTACACCGCCTTCTTCCACCACCATCCAATCGCTTGGCTTCACTCCATCTTAGTTCAATTCTGCTGAAATCCTTGTTCATGCCATTGTTTCCTCTGGACTCAACTTTTTTTTTAACATTCCCAGTTGATCTCCCATACTCCAGCCCTTGTAATTTTTTTGTCATCCAAAACTCAGCTGCCCATGTCTTAATTCGCAGCAAATCCTTGTTCTCCATCTTTCAGGTGCGCTGATGTGAATTGGCCTGCAGTTAAACATCATCTTGGCTTTACAGTTCTCAGCATTATTTTAAAATCTCTCTTCAGCTTTGCCCTTGCCTATCTCTCTAATTTACCCCTTCCCCTGAACCCTATGCAATATCCACGGTCCTGTAATTCTGGCCTCGTGTGTTCCCAATTATAATTGTTTCTTCATTGTCAGCCAACTCTGCAATTCTAAATTTGTCTGTCTGTCTTCCTCAGTTTCTTCCTTGCAGTCACTCCTTAAAACCAACATCTTCAACTAAGCCTGTAGTCATCTGACCTAATTACTTCTTTACGGCTTATTGTCAAATGTTGTTTTATAGTGCTCTTATGCAGTGTGCTGTGTTCCATTACATTAAAGGTACTATATAAATACAAGTTGTAACGTTGTCTTTTGCTGATTGTGCTTTCAAGTCTGCAGTTTCATGAGACTGTCTTGAAGGACAATATCCACGATCGTCGCCTATAATTGAGGGATTCTCATCAGTAATAAGTTTACGACAATGTTAGCACCTTTTAATTTCATCCTTTGGTCTTTGGTATAATTCCGTGCCAAAAAGGTTTCAATTAACAACTGCAATTAGGAAGTGCTGCTTAATCCTTACTGACAATTCTTTCTGACATGCACATTCTTCACAGTAGCATCCGCCAGAAGGAAGGAGAATAGGAGAGCCTCCAAGTTTTGTCCTTCCATCTGGTACAGAACTCTATTATGAACAGCAATGGAAAATGTCCACTCCAAGTAACGGATTGTGATTAATCTTTGGAGCTGCTTCATATCTAATAAGAGGAAATTTGTGTCATTGGGATTGCTTTATGTTAGATGAGAGGAGATTGGTGTTAATGATTCAGATTGGTTATGTCAGTCGAGAGGAGATTGGTGTCAGTGATTATGCAATTGGTTTATGTCAGGTAAGAGGAGTTTGGTGTCAGTCATATGTGGGGTTAATTTCTCCATGTTTGAGTCCCTCTCAGATTAGATTTCTGCCCTATCATGCTCTAATCTGAGTCACAATGACATTTAATATGACTGTGATGGAGGTAAAGTTTTTCTTCTCGACCTGCCCGCATTTCTTCATGCAGTAACAAGGTATGGTTATGTGCTCCACCGGACTTTAGCAAAGTTTTTGATATGTTCCTTCATGGCAGATGGGTCAAAAAGAGTAAGATTCCATAGGATCTAAGACAAAGTGGCACTTTGGATCCAAAATTGGCTGAGAAGCAAGAAGCAGAGGGTGATGATTAAGGGTTGTTTCTGTAACTGGATGTCTATTTCCAGTAGGATTCTGCACGTTATGGTCCTGGAGTAATTGCTGTTGGTGGCGTAAGTGAATGATTTAGACTTAAATGTAGGGGAAATAGTCAAGAAGTTGTGGATTACACAAAACTTGGTAGAGTGGTAAATAGTAAACTGCAAGAGGCTAATAAGAGACTGGTCACGTAGGCCAGAGCAGTGGCAAATAAGAGTTCATCCCACGAAAGTAAGGTAATGCATCTGGGGAGGGCTACCACGCAAAGGATTATTCTATGAATGGAAGGACTCTGGAAAGTACCAAAGGTCACACACCTTTGTGTACGTGTATATTTCCGTATCCTCAGCTGGGATCTTGGGTTCATGTCGCACTACAGGTGACCCACCACACTATGCACTCGCACACTCATACATCCACACCCTCTCTCACACACACACCGGCACACACCCTCTCTCACACACACACCGGCACACACACTTTCTCCGTCGTGCACACACTTTCTCTTGCACACACCCCCACACACACACACACACACTCTCTCATTCACTCGTGCGCACTCACTCGCGCACATTCTCTCGCGCATACACTTTCATGCGTGCTCACTCTCACTGTCTCTTCCACGCGCGCGCTCTCTCTCTTTCCCCTTCTCTCACGCGCACACGTGAATCTCTGGGGTGAATTTGGCTGAGAATTGGCTGTCAATATGGCGTTTCATAAATTCCTACTTTAGAAATAAAACCAGCCTGACTCCCAACTAAAACACAGATTCTAAACATGGTCTCACAGCTAACCTCCTTTGTCTGATCTAAAATGTCACTTTTTTACACTGATAAAATGTTTAGTTCCCTCAGGACCGTGACTTGAAATGAATTTGGGGATTTACGTATGCATATTAATCTATTAAAACGTTCTAACTGACTAAAGATTTAACAGCATCTTAGGTTTGTTTAGTACATGGTCATCAACGGTGTGAACCTTTGATCTTTTACTTATAAATTCTGTCTGATACTACCTCTTTCTCTAACACCTGAAGAAGGACTGAGGCTCTGAAAGCTTTTGTTTTCAAATAAACCGTTGGACTATAACTTGGTGTCGTGTTGGCACCTCCACATCATACATATCCACAGATACCTGAAGGTAACAGGGCAGTTAGATAACGCAATCTAGAAGGAACATGGGATACCAGCCTTTATTAGCTGAGAAATAGAATAAAGAGCAGGGAGATTATGTATAAAACTGTTCAAAACTTTGATTAGGCCACAATTGGAGTCCTGCATGTAGGTATAGCCACACTTTTAGGAAGGATGTGATTGCACTCCAGAAGGTGCAGAGGAAATTTACCAGGTTACTTTCTGGGTTGAATGTTCTGAACTATGACGAAAGATTGGATAGGCTGAGTTTGTTTTCCTTGGAGCAACAAAAGTTGAGGGGGGATCTTAGAAAGGTTTGTGAGGGACATAGACAGGCTGGATAGGCAGGCCCTTTTTTTGTCCATAATCAGGGAGTAAGAGCTTTAGAGTAAGAGGTAGAAAGCGTTGAAGAGAATCGAGGATAGATTTTGTTTTCACCCAGAAGATGTTGGGAATCTGGAATTCTTGAAAGAGTGGTTGAGCCAAAAATTATTGTAACTTTGAATCAGTATTTAGATATTCACTTGCCATAGCTACTAGGGCTATGGGTCACAAGCTGGAAAAGGGTGCAAAGCTAGTTAGATCTTCAACTGGTGCAGATATGGTCGGCTGATTGACCTCTTGTGCTGTTATCATCTGAGCCTTTTACTCCAATGTACTGTACTTGGCTTTGCTAATTAGGATTACAGCTGGGTCCTTCTATCATTTCTCAATCACGTTCTCAAAGATCAAAACCATTTCATTCAGATTTTAGGCAGGGATTAGTTAAGATTTTTTACTTTAGGCTTTGTGTTCTTTCATATTGTAACATCACCAGTTTAGTCAAGGGGAGGCGATGGCCTTGCAGCTAGACTATTAATCCAGAAACTCAGATAATTTTTAGGGGATGCAAATTCAAATCTTGACATGGTGGATGGTGGGATTTGAATTCAATTAAAAGTATCTGGAATTAAAAATGAAACCATTGTCAATTGTCAGAAAAATCCACCTGACTCACTAATGCCTTTCAGGGAAAGAAATCTGCCATCCTCAGCTGATCTGGCCTACGTGAGACTCCAGAGCCACTCTCAACTGCCCTCTGAAATGGCCACTCAGTTGTATCAATTGCTATGAAGTTTCAACAAAGAAATTAAAGAGTTGAACCACCTGGCATTGATCTAGGCCCTGGAAAAGAAATAGACCTGTTGGTCCTACAAAGTCAACCTTACTAACATCTATAGGCTAACGTTAGTACTAAGAGAGCTGTCTCACAGACTAGTTAAGCAACAGCATCATACTCACAGAAGCATACCTTGCAGATAATGTCTCTAGATATGTCTTGTCTCACCAGCAGGACAGACCCAGCATAGGTAGAGGCACAGTGGTAAACTGTTGGGAGGGAGTTGCTTTGTGAGTCCTCAACACTGACTTCAGACCCATGAAGTCTCAAGGCTTCAGCATAAACGTGGGCAAGGAAAACTCTTGCTGATTTTCCATGTACCATACTCCTTCAGGAAATGAATCACTACTCCATGTTGAACGGCACTTGGAGGAAGCACTAAGGTTGGCAAAGGCACAAAATATACCCTGCTTGGGGGGAAAATTCAATGTCCACCACCAAGTAGCACTGCTGATCAGGCTAGTCTGATCCAAATGGATATAGCTTCTAGACTGAGTATGTGGCATGTGTTCAGTGAACGAATAATAAGGAAAAAACAGTTGACCTCATCCTTACCAATCTGCATCTGCCTGTGACAGTATCGGTAAGAGTCACCACTGCACAGTCCTTATCAAAATGAGGTCCCACCTTCACATTTTGTGTGCCACTATCACTGTGCTAAATGGGACAGACTTCAAATAGATCTAGCAACTCAAGACTGGGCATCTATGAGGCACCATGGGCCAACAACAGCAGCAGAATTGTACTCCAGCCTATGCCGCAATCTCATGGCCTGGCATATCATGTACTACCATCAAATCAGGGGATCAACCCTGGTTCAATTGAGAGTGGAGGAGAGCATGCCAGGAGCAGCACCAAGCATACCTAAAAATGAGGTGTCAAGGTGGTGAAGCTACCAAACAGGACTACTTGCATGCCAAACAGCATAAGCCACAAATGATAGACAGAGCTAAGTGATCCCACAACCAATGGATCCCACAGTCCTGCCATATCCAGTTGTGAACAGTGGTGGACAACTGAACAACTCAATGGAGGAAGATGATCCACAAATATCCCCGTCCTCAATGATGGAAGAACCCAACACATCAATGCAAAACATAATGCTAAGGTATTCACAGCAATCTTCAGCCAGAAGTGCCAAGTGGACAATCCATCTCAAACTCCTCCAGTGGTACCAGCATTGCAGATACCAGTCTTCAGTAAATTTCATTCACTTTACCTGATATCAAGAAATAGTTGGAGGCACTGGGTACTGCAAAGGCTACAGACCCTGACAACATTCTGGCATAGTACTGCAGACTTCTGCTCCAGAGCTTGTTGTTCGTCTAGCCAAGCTCTTTCAGTATAACACTGGAATCAACCTGAAAATGTGGAAAATTGCCCAGGTATGTCCTATACACAAAAAAGCAGAACACATCCAACCCAGCCAGTTACTGCCCCAGCAGTCTACCATCGAACATCAGTAAAGTGATGGAAAGTGTCAATGGTGCCACCAAGCAGCACCTGCCCACCGACACCCAGTTTGGGTTATGCCAGGGCCGCTCAGCTCTTGACCTCATTGCAGCCTTGGTTCAAACATGGACAATTCCACAGGTAAGGTGAAAGTGAACAGGCCTTGACATCAAGGCCGTATTTGACCAGATGAGGCATCAAGGAGCCCTAGGAAAACTGGAATCAATGGCTATCGGGAGCCAACTTTCCCCTGGCTGGAGTCATACCTGGTAATAGAAAGATTGTTGTAGTTTTTGGAGGTCAGTCATTTCAGCTCTAGGACATTTCTGCAAGAGTTCCTCAGGGTAGTGTCCTAGGTTCAATCATCTTCAACTGCTTTGCCAATGACCTTCACTCCATCATAAGGTCATAACTGGGATGTTCATTGATGATTGCACAATGTTCAGAACCACTCATGACTCCTCAGATACTGAAACAGTCCATGTTCAAATGCAACAAGATCAGGACAATATCCAGGCTTGTGCTGACAAGTGGCAAGTAACATTCACACCACACATATACCAGGCAATGACCAACATAGACTCCTGCTGGTAAAGGACTAGAACTTGAGTACTTTAAAGACACCTTTATTCTAATTCTGGACTTTTACGCTCTGTATCCCCATGCTAAACTTTTTTACTATTTCAATTCTGTGACAAAACTTAACATATCTGCACCTAGGTACACTGTACCTAAGATGGCGCTGAAAGGTGACATGACAAACTTTTCACTGCTATCAGAGATAGTAGGAACTGCAGATGCTGGAAAATCTGAGATAACAAGGTGTAGAGCTGGATGAACACAGCAGGCCAAGCAGCATCATAGGAGCAGGAAGGCTGACGTTTC
>NC_063366.1:19703825-19718159 GCF_021869965.1 Rhincodon typus | reverse complement strand
CCTGCTGTGTTCATCCAGCTCTACACCTTGTTATCTCAAACTTTTCACTGCACTCATTTGAGTGCACGTGACAATAAAGGCTATTCTAATAAGAGATTATCTAACACTGACCCTTGAGAAACAATGGTGTTACCATCACTGAATGCCCCACTAACAACATCCTGGGGGTTACCATTGACCAGAAACTCAACTGGACTCAACATATAAATACAGTAGCTACAAGTCCACTTCAGAGGCCAGGAATACTGCATTGAGTAATTCACCTCCTAGCTCCCCAAAGCCTGTCCCCCATCTACAAGGCAGAAGTCAGGAGTGTGATAGAATATTCTGCATTTGCTAGGATGGATGCAGCACCAACATTACTTGACACCAGCCTGGACAAAGCAACCTGTTTGCTTGGCTTCACATCCACAAGCGTTCACTCTCTGCATCATGGACACTCAGCAATAGCAGTGTGTACTACCCACAAGCTGCATCACAGCAATTCACCTAAAATCCTGAGGCAGCTGCTTCTAAGTCCACAACCACTTCCATCTAGAAGGGCAAGAGCAGCAAACACATGGGAACACCACCACTTGCAAGTTCCGCTCCAAGCCACTCTAGACCGTATTGGAAATGTATCGCTATTCCTTCATTGTCACTGGGTCAAAATCCTGGAAGTCCATTCCTTAGCGCATTGTCGGTCAACATAACTATCGCAGCTTAGTTTAGTTAAACTAGTTAAAATAACAGAGCTGATTAGAGAAACCCTGTTTTGCTTCTGTCTATTCGGGGCGGTTCTGCTGTGTTTACCAAACTGATCAAACAAACAAACGGCCCTTCATTGCGACCTTCCTAATTGGTTTGTCACTATTTCAGTAATACCAATTTAAACTTTCTGCTGGAAATCAAATTGTACTGGAGTTGCAGCAAATTTTTCAACAGCAAATGCATTGGTGGTTCAGTGGTAGAATTCTCGCCTGCCACGCGGGAGGCCCGGGTTCGATTCCCGGCCAATGCATAATCTTTTCTACAGGGTCTAGCGGAGTACAGAAAGATTTCGCCTGTCTGCAAACTCTCCAACCTTCTGCCACGATAAATAACAAGGAATTGTGGATAGTCGTTGTGAGGGATTTCTTCACTCACAGCGTGGGCGATTATGAGAGAAGGCGATGCTGGCTTAATTTTTGAGCAGTTTCAAGACAGGTTTCAGGAGACTAATGACGTTAAGTAAAATGGAGACAGTGTCGGAAAGTGGCCTTGAAATGATCGAACGTGATCCGGAATAATAGGGCAGGCTCGAGCGTGAATGGCCTGTTCGTATGTGAGCGGGTCACTGTCACCGAGACAGGCAATCTTTTCGAGCGGAAAGGCTGTTGCGGTCCCAGACGCAAAGATATTCAATGAACCCTCATAATAAAACAGTTGGGAAAAAAGTTATTTCTGCCTGCTATTGAAATAAGTTTACTTTGCCAGGGAAAGTGGTGGATTCAGATGGAGTTGCAACGTTTAAAAGACATTTGGATAAGTTCATGAATAGGAAAGGTTTGGAGCGGTATGAGCCAGAAGCAGGCAGGTGAGACTAGTTTAGTTTGGTAACGTGGTCGGCGTTGACTGGTTGGACCAAAAGGTCTGTTTCCAATCTGTTGACCATTATGAATCTATACATCATGTGGACTCCAGCGTTTCAAGAAAGCAGCTCGCTACCACCCGCTGGTAGGGACGTGCAATAAATGCTGATCAGCCAGCAACATCCATGAGTCAATAAATGTGTTGTGTTCAACGTTTATGTTCCAGGAAAGCATGTTTGAGAAACAGAAAAGACAAATAGGATAAAAATAACCAAGCGACTTCACAAAGTAGCATTTTGCATGTTTTATTTTCTTTTGTTAAATATTGTTAGTGAAGAAGGCCCAAGAAGCCAAACACTTCAAAGACAGTCCTACTCTGGAAAGTTTCAAAGATGCATTGGATATGGAGAGTGGAGGCATGAAATGGACATCCTCACCCCAGGTCATACATCTTCTGTCATCTATACCTTAACATTTTCAAGCTGTGTGACCACCTTTTATGGTATTCATAGTAACTTGAAGTAAATCAAATGTTACTATGAAATATTTAAGAATCATGGTTTAGAATGGAAATAATGATGAAAACTACTTTAGAAAAGGAAGCAAAAAATGTTTTGAAAGCAATCTATAGTTGCTATGGATTCTGATGGGGCCTTGACAGTGCCAACATTGAAAGGCTGCTTCCAAATAGGCTGGGCCATCTGGGCGCACAGTGGAGAGAATGTGGGGGCACAGTCTCGGCATAAGGGACCAACTATTTAGGACGGAGATAAGGAATCTCTTCATTCAAAAGGTTGTGAATATTTGGAATTCTCTCCTCCAGAGCATTGTTGATGCTCCATATTGTTGGCTAGAATGGACAGGTTCTTTGTTACCATTGTTACCCTTGAACTGAATGGCTTGCAAGCCTATTTCAAAGTGCAGTTAAGAGTTATTGCTACAGGACTGGCGATATAGGTCAGCCATACCAGTAAGGATGGCTTATTTTCTCCCTGAAAGGACATCATTGAATCAGATGTGTTTTAAAAAAAAAGTCAGTGATAACTGTCTTTACTGAGACAAGCTTAATATTCCAAACTTTATTAAATCAGCTCAAATTCCACTTTTCCACTAGGCCAGCATTTATGGGCCATCCCTAATTGCCCAGAGGGCAGTCCAGAGTCTACCACATTGTTGTGGGATTGTAGTTACATGAAGGGATAACAAGGTAAGGATGGCAGTTTCCTTCCCTCAAGGACATTAGTGAACCAGATTTTTTTTTTTCTCTGACGGTCAGGTGTCATGATCATTATTAGAGATTTAATTCAATTTTTAAAAAATATATTGAACTCAAATTCCAGTATCTGCTATGGCAGAATTTGAACACAGGCCCCCAGAACATTACTTGGATGTCTGGATTAATAGCATAGCAATAATACCATTAGCTCTAGTGATGGAATGAGCCCTGTACCAAGAGCTGGTTGTTGGATTATTAACCGTCACATCAACATTTCCCTTAATTCCTGCCATTAACAGCTCATTCTATCCAGTAAATCCATCTCTACATTTGAGCCGCTATTTGATTCTTCTCTTCCCCTGCTTTCTCCCCCCAGCCCTACAGAGCTCCTTGCTGATACTTCAGTTTCCATTTCTGATACAGGGTTTATTCCCAGAATATTAACCTGGTTTAGCTGTCCACCTGTGACTGAGACTGACCCCCATCAGTTTACAGTTTGCAGGAGGCAGAGGGACTGGGTGAAATTATGGGATGGATCTGTCAGTGCCCTTTAATGCTGCAGATTGTTAGAGCTCCAGAGTTTTTTCCATCTATATTCCATCCTGGATGGAAAAAGGGAAAAATTCTCTCAGTGAAGGTATGGGTGAAAGTGTGGAGATGGGACATGTTGTCTGCATTGTAAAATGACACCTGACCATCCTCATAGTTCAGGTAAACCCCAATTTTCTGGGGATTCACCACTGGAGTGAGGGGGGTAGGTGAGGGAGAGGTGACTGCAAAATAGTGACCTCCAAAGTCCAACCAGAGAGTCCAGTAACCAGATTCTGGGCTCAGGTCAATATGCCCTTTCCTCTTAACAGACTTTTGGGCTGCTCCCACAATCCACTGAGTCTTGTTCCCCACCTCCACCTCCCAGTAATGTCGTCCTGATGTGAATCCTTCTGATCCCAGGACACAAGGCCAGATATCAAACTTCCCTGAATGATCAGGGAGTCGTTGCGGTTTGTTTCCGAGTCGCACACTGGTCCGGTCCTCAGACAAAATAAGCCGGGGATTTGTTGTGTTCAGATCCAGAGTCAGAGAGGCTGGAACTGTGGGAAGTTATAAATGACTATGATTAGAGATGGGGAATGGAGTAGTAGTGTGTATGAATGGAAAGAGTGGGAGTGGAAGCAGAATGAACAGGAAGAGGAGGGAAGAGAGATAGAGAGGAACAGAGGAAGGTGCCAGATCAGACAGTACAAGCAATAGGAGAGCAAGTGGACACAGATCATAGTGAGGAGGGAGGAGAACGGGTTTGTGTGGACAGGAAGTGGATTTTGGGAAGAGGGAGAAGGGGGACCAATAGCCCAGGAGGGAATGAGATATGGAAAGAGCACAGGGAAAGATGCAGTCAGCGGGAGGGAGTGGGAGAGGGCAAGAGGGTTGAAGTCAGCATGGAACGTGGAATGGAGCTAAAGTGCATGTGGGAGAGAAGATAAATTGGGAGAGAGAAAGGGATAGCTTGAGGGAGAAGACAGAACAAAATTGGGAAGAAAGAGTGAAAATCAGAGCAGGAAAAATACAACAACAAATGAAAGAGGTGAGCAACATTTTGGGACAGGAGAGTAGAATTGAAAAGAGAGGAAAGAGAGTTTGGGAGAAATAGGATTGAGAGATGGGTGCAAGGTGAAGAACGAAAGTGAAAGGAAGAAGAAAATAGAGTGTTGAGAGAGAGAAAATAGGAAGTTGGAGTTCAAGATGAGGGAGAGAGGAAAATTGAAAAAGTAGGAGTTAAGTGAAGAGGAGAAAGATAGGGAGAGATGAGAGAGCTGAATGTAAGAGATATAGTGACAGCTAGAAAGATAATGGAACTAGGAAACAAGACAGATAATTGAAAGGGATGGTTGGGGATGGGTGCAGGAGAAACAGCAAGAGAGTAGAGTTTTTAAAAAAAAGTGTTTTTAACAATGAAAGAAAGCAGAGCAACTATGCCATTGTTGTGCACTGCGGAAAGTGAAATTTATAACAAGCTCTGCAAAGTTTGTTTCCATTAATTTCACTAAAAATCTATATTGTGTTCAATATCTGTAGAATGTCTTATTTAACCACTAATCTTGAAGTGACTGCTTGAATCCTCATGTGGAATATTGCAAGTGGTTATACAGATAGCATAACTGTTTTGACACCCAGTGTTTAACCTGAGGCCCCAGAGTCCCTTAGTCACTTCCCAACTATATTTATGGTCTGGCAAATGAATGTAAAATGAATATACAATTTTTACCAGGGTTAATGGAGTCTATCATTTCTTTCCAGGCTGTGTACTGTAAAGGGCCATTAAACTTTCCAATAGAGAGGGCGACATCTGTTACTGAGAATCCATGAGAGTCCATACTATTCCTGTGAATTATAAACAGATGATGTTGCAAATTTGTGTTAATTAGAATATTTCAGAAATAATGCAAATGGTGAAGCCATCCCAATGTTACTTTCTTTCAGCACTTTCCTTTTAAAGTAAATAGGAGAGAATTGAATTGTTAATCTTGTTTCTATAACTGAGCAAAAGACAACTTAAAAATTCAAGGACAAGGAATCAAAATGCTCATGTTAAGGAAAAAGCTCATGATGTGATAACATTAGTTGCCAAGACACAACATACCATTAAGCCTGTGCGCTTGCAAACAAAGACAAATTCTGAAAATATTAGATGCTGTTTAAACATCTAATTTGCAACTTGATATCTTACTTTAATGCATACACTTTAACCTCACTCCCACCACATTCCCTGCACTCCTGTACTTATGACATCTTGAACATTCCTAATTTCAGTCAGTCCCCCATTAGAGGCCCCCATTGGATGCAACCAGATGCAAAAATGCAAACTCACCACATCTATTTTCTCCAAGAAACTATTCTCTAACGCCTTCCTCAATCATTTGTGTTAATATCTACTTGCGTGGCTTGATGTTAGTTTCTGCAAAGTGCCTTCAGATATTCATAGAATCCCTACAGTGTGGAAACAGGCCTTTTGGCCCAACAAATCCACACTGACCCTCAGAGCATCCCACCCAGACCCATCCCCCTATAAACCATCTAATCTACACATCCCTGCCCACATGGGCAATTTAGCATGGCCAATCCACATAGCCTGCACATCTTTGGACTGTGGGAGGAAACCAGAGCACCCAGCGGAAACCCACACAGACAAAGGGAGAATGTGCAAACTCCACACAGACAGTCACCAGAGGGGGGAATCAAACCCAAGTTCCTGGCACTGTGAGGCAGCAGTTCTAACCACTGAGCCACCATGCCACCCCAAGTAATATTCCATTACATCAATGCATTTTTATTACAAGAGGATTTGTGTTCAAGAATAGAGAAGTCTTGCCAAAATTGTATATGTTCCTTTTTTAAGTTCACATCTGGACTACTATGTGGATTTTTTGTCTCTACATGCTTACAATGGAGGTAGTGCAACAGAGGTTCAGTAAATTGGTCCCTGGGATGACAAGATTGTTCTATGATAAGAGTCTGAGTGATTTAGGTCTACGCTCTCTGGAGTTTAGAGAATGAGAGGCAACCTTGTTGATGCATACAAGACTTCATTGAAACATGATAGGGTAGATGCTGAGAGATTGTTTCTACTTATAGCAAAATTTAATAGATAGGGTACAGCTAGGATCATGGGCTGATCATTTAGGACTGCGATGAAAAGGGAAGAAGTTTTTTAATATGTTAATGGGATGAGCATATAATTGCTGGCCAGGCCAGTGTTTATTGCCCTTCCCAAATTGCCCTTGAGAAAGTGGTTAGACGTGGGTTATTGCCTGGCATTCGTATTGTACGATTGTCTTGCCACTTATTAGCCCCAGCCTGGATGTTATCTAGGTTAGATATTTTGTAAGCAACCTTTTCAAAGATGTTTTTATACATCTCAGGTGTGACTTGAACACAGGAGTCCTGGCTCAGAAATAAGAGTCACCACCACTTCATTGTCCAGAATATTGTCCTGGGCCCAACCATCTTCTGCACCTTGACCAGTGACATTCCTTCCATCATAAGATCCAACAAACACAACCGCCTTCTGTTGTTCTAGATATGACTTCAACCAGTGGATAAACAAAGGACTGTGAACCTATGGGGTTCTTCGCAACAGTGGGTCATTGATGTTTGAGCATTGTATACATTTTAGGCTGGGGGGAAGAAATGGTTGGTATGCTGTCAAAACCAATGGGTGGGAGAATGGGCAGGAAAATGAAATTGATTCCCAAGATCAGCCATGATCATGAATAATCATGGAGCAGGCTTGATGTGTGGCGTATTCCTACCCGCATCTCTTATATGCTTGTGTTTATACAATTCCTGTTGTGTTGATTGTGTACAAATAACATGTTTATACTACAATTCCATTTTAAAAATGGCCTTCTCCAGTTGGTTAGGAGCCATCTAGGAAAATATAATTTGCAAGTAATAATTTCAGGTCTAGAATCCAGGTTGTATTATTTATATTAAATATTGTGAAATAAGAAATATGTATGTTTAGATAAAATATAACAACAATTAATTACTGTAATAAAAAACATGCACACATAGAGTTATAGTTGCATGACTAACATCTCTTTGGGCCTGATTTTAACTTTGTGGAGGTAACTAGGTTCGTATGACTTAAAATTGGGCTCAAACATGAATGTGTCATGATAAACAGGTAAGAATCTGTTTAAAAAAACACTTTCTAATTTATTTGCCCAAGAAATGTGCAATTTCAGTCAAGAGAATGTCTTACCTTCTGTTCCAACAAAGGCTGTCCTGGAATGAACAAAGAAAACAAGTCAGCAGAATAGTAACAGATTTAAAGGCGCTACAAAAATGCTGTTGAAATCGATAATTGGGATTTGAGGGAAGCACAAAGTAGTGCATGTTAGAAGGGGACTTTTGAATTCAATTGAATAAAAGAAGCAGAGACTGAGGGACCCGCTGGGTCACGCACCAAAAACTACAAAATAATTGATCGAAGAACCATCCTTAAACTCTGATTATTTTATGATTTAGAACATTCTAACTGACAAGGGAGTAGTATTTTCAATAGTAATTTTCGTAAAGGATTTAGATACATGTTTGAATCTGGAACAAGAGTGGGATTAGAGTCACAGCATCATACAGCATGGAAACAGACCCCTGGGTCCAACCAGTTCACTTCGGTCATGTTCCGGAACTAATCTTATCCCACCTGCCTGCGCTTGGCCCATATCCCTCCAAACATTTCCTATTCATGAAGTAATTCAAATGTCTTTTAAACGTTGTAAATGTACCTGCATACACCACTTTGTTCTGTCAAAAGCAGACAGAAGCCAGATATTTTTCCAATTGTCTTGTTGAGGTATTAAATTGAAAAGCTGATGTTTGTGACAGGCACTGGGACCGCAACAGCCTTTCCACTCGAAAAGATCGCCTCTCAGTGACGGTGACAGGCTCAGATACGAACAGGCCATTCAGCGCATCGAGTCTGCCCCATCATTCTGGATCACAGCCGACCAGCACAAGGCCATTTTCCAACACTATCTCTATTTTACTTAATGTCATTAGTTTCCAGAAACCAATCTATTCTGTCTTGAAACTACTCAAAAATTGAGCCTGCACAGTTCTGTGGAGTGGAGATTTCTCTAAAATTCATCATCCGGTGAGTGAACAAATCCCCCATAACGGCTGTCTATAGTTTGCCTGGCTGCAAACTCTCTTTCTGAACTCCCAAAAAATAGTCAACTATGCATTGGCCGGGAATCGAACCCGGGCCTCCCGCGTGGCAGGCGAGAATTCTACCACTGAACCACCAATGCAACTACGAAGTCACCTTGTTAGTTACTAGATTTGAGTTTCAACAGAAAATTAAATTGGTATTGAAATAGCAATAAACCAAATAGAAAAATCGCACTGCAGCGTTGTTGGTTTGATCAGTTCGGTAACTACAGCACAACCGCCCCCGAATAGACTGAGACAAGACGGATTTTCTCTAGTGTTTCAAATCTGTTATTTTAACTGGTTTCACTGAACTAAGCCACAACACATTCCTTCACCTTCAAAAATGTCAGCTCGTCTTGCTGCTCCATTTGTTTCTGCAAATTTGAAAATTTATCTTCAATAGAATTTGAATTCTGCTGGATAACTTCAAGATTCCGCTCAATCGTTTCCAGACTTCTCTTCTCTTCTTGCCTGAGGACTTTAAGTAAACGCTGCTCTTTCTCAGCGAGAATCTGGTGCATTTTAGTGAACTCGGATATGATGTGGGTCTGCAGATTGCTCGCCTGTTCCTACAGAATAAAATGTGAAATATTATCAAAGTCCCGCAATAAAGGAAACAAAGCTAGCCGAGATCACAGACAATCAAAAACAAAAATATAAATTGCTGGGAAAACTCAGCAGGTTGGCAACATCTTTGGAGAGAAAACAGCGTTGACAAGATTTGTTGACATGTTGAAGGTGGCGTGGAAGAGGGGGTGGAGTCAACAATAGGTGAAAATGTAGGAGCAAATTACTGCAGATGCTGGAATCTGTACTGAAAACCATAAATGCTGGAGATCACAGCGGGTCAGGTAACATCCATGGAGAGAAAGCAAGCTAACGTTCCGAGACTGTATGACTTCATCATAGTTGGACAGACAAAGGAATGGTGAAGGTCACCCTGGGGGAATCATTAGCTGCTGGGTCGTGGCAGCACTCCATATGATAACAAGGCCTGGTGGGTGGGATATGGGGTAAGGGCGTGGGACAAGATGCTCAAGTCCTAAAATTCGATATTGAACTCCGAAGGCTGCAGGGTCCCCAAGCGGAAAATGAGATGCTGGATTTTTCTGGCCTTCATCTCAATTTATCGTTTACTCCTCCCTCCCCAGCCCATCTTCAGCATATACGCCAACCTTTTCCCAGCTACAATCAGTTCTGAAAGGTTATTGGATCCGAAACTTTAGGTCTGCTTTCTCTGCACAGATGTTTTCCCAACAGTTTCTATTTTTGTTCCTGATTTTCAAAACCCCTAGTTCTTTTATGCCCCCCAGAAAATATCAGCACAGAAAGAGCTCACCCTAATTTGGGAAATCATCCGTTTCTGTTTCTGTTCCGCTTTTAGAATCTGGGATTTCTCCTGCGTGAGAGAATCTAAGGAAGATTTCAGTTGATCCTGGCATTGGGTGAGAAAATCATGGAAGGAAAGCGTTAGAATGTGAAAATATGTTGAAATGATCAGATGGTCAAATTAGTTTTCATTTTACCTTGTAGTTTTCAATCGCATCTTTAATCGGCAAGAGGCGATGGCCTATGTGTTCCTGCGAATCTCTGCAAAAGTAACAGATCAATTTCTCGTCAGTTTCACAGAACAGCTTAAGTTCTCTCTGATGCGCCTCGCATTGAGGTATACTATCCTGCTCGTTTGAATCCAGCTTGATTTTTCGTGCTTTCTCAGCAAGATTCGCCAAGGACCGGTTCACCCGGACACTTTTCTTCGGACACTTTTGTCTGCATTCCGGGCAGTTCATCTTGTTTTTCCAACACCGAAAGATACAGGAGCGGCAGAAGTTATGCCCGCACTCCAGCATTACCGGATCGGTGAAGAAATCGAGACAAATGGGGCAGATTGCCTCCTCGGTCAAGCTTTTGGTCTCCTCCCTGGAAGCCATGCTTTCTGTTTCGATTTCTCTCCACCGCTTCAGTTCGAGAAATTCCCGATGGAATTACTTGCAATGCTCATAGAATGCAACTAGTCGATATCTTGTAGCCCTTTACACAGAGACAAAACCCAGGAACAACGTCAAGGATGAGCAGCGTTAGCTAATGGAGATTAAATCGAACCCTGGTCGAGAGGTTGGATCTTCATGGGGATTGAGGTGAGAGACGGAAGGAGGCGGAGATGGGCGGGGATTGCGATGCCACTGTCTTCGCACAGACTTGAGCTCGCTGCCGATTGTGTACTCTGCTGAAACTTCGAAATGACGCTGAGGTACAAAAGCCGAAGTTGCTGGAAAAGCTCAGCGGGTCTGGTAGCATCTGTGAAGAGAAAATCAGAATTAACGTTTCGGATCCGGTGACCTTTCCTTCGGCTAGACCTGCTGAGCTTTTCCTGCAACTTCTGTTTTCGTTTCTGATTTACGGTATCCGCAGTTCTTTCGGGTTTTATGGAGATGCCGGTGTGGGACTGGGGTGGACAATGTCAAAAAGTCACATGACACCAGGTTATAGCCCCAACAGGTTTATTTGAAAACGCAAGCTTTCGAAGCTCAGCGGGTTGCTCAGGGCTGAGCTCCGAAAGCTTGCGTTTTCAAATAAACCTGTTGGACTATAACTTGGTGTTGTGTGATTTTGACCTTGAAACTTCGAAAAGATGCGGGTCCTGAAACTGAATTGTGCTGATGACTGCAACGTAGGTGCGCAATACTTTCAATATCATTTGAACCACTGAACATAGCAGCAGGATAAAAGCCTTTCGAGGGCTTGGACCTGTGTGATGCTCGATTTCGTTTGCAAAGCCAGAAAACTTCAATTTATATAGCGCCTTTCACGCCCCAAGGCAACGTGAAAACGAACGAGCCCTTGCAAATTTCACTCACTGTCGTGATGTAGAAAGTACATCGGTCTACTTAAGCACAGCAATGACACTAATGGCTACAGGATCTGGTTTGTAGTTTGTCGATTAAGGGAAAAAATGAGAAAGTATTTAATGATCGTTGTGGAATAATACTATTTATAGTCATCTGAGAGCACAGACTAGGGTTCAATATAAAATCTTGTCGGTTTAAAAAAGAAAACCGCTCTGTCACACATTCTATCAATCTCTTAGTTCTGCAGAACAATGTCTATTATAGTTATATCCATAGGACTCTGTATCTTTCTTATAATGTTCTACCACGCAAACAATGCAACCACTATGTCAGAGCTGACATGTGCCCTCTGCAGTAGAGGTGGTGACGCCCTTGGTAGAATATTTCTATGAGATCAGGTCTGATGGAGTGGATTTTCTGTCCCAACCGGGTCCTTCCAAACAACGTATGTAGCTACCAGTTGCCCCTCCAAACAACACCAGAAAGTGCTGGAGAAACTCCGCAGATCTGGCAGCACACGTAGAGAGATAAAAAAAAGTCAACATCTCAAGTCCAGTGATCTTTCAGAACTGGGTGACTGGGCTCGGGGCATTGGCCTTGTTTTTCTCGCCGCAGATGTCGCCAGGCTTACACAGTTTCTCCAGCACTTTATTGTTTCGGATCTCGAGCATCGGCGGTTTTGTTTTATTTTGGAAGGCCTCTCGAGTTTGTTCCACCTTCCCGCCGAGCCCGATATCGTTTGCCTAACCAGCCCCACTGCACACAGGCCTCTGCACTCAATAGAACCTTCCCAGTGGACAAGAAGCAAATAACAGCTAATACTGGGAAGCCTTATTGTTTTATGTTCTTTACTAAAATCTTCGGAAAAATGTTCTTAATAGATTAGCGGGAACATTGGGACGGAGAGACTTGAATTGCGATGTAATTTTATACCGTGCGTGCGGAATGGGGGCGGGGTCTGGTTTTACATCAATTTCAGAAATATAAAATGTCTCTGTTAGCTTAAATTCTGAATCGGGGAATTTCCTTTCTCCCCTCCCACGGATTCACAACTCAGACATAACACAGTGTGGAGCTGGAGGAACACAGCAGGCCAGGCAGCATCAGAGGAGCAGGAAAGAGCAGGAATTCTGAAGAAGGGTCCCGAAACGAAACGTCAGCTTTCCTACTCCTCTGATGCTGCCTGGCCTTGCTGTGTTCCTCCAGCTCCACGCTCACTTATCTTTGACTCCAGCATCGGCAGTTCTTACTGTCCCTTCACAACTCAGGCAACGGTGCCCTCTCTGGAATGCAGCTAACTACTCCGAAGACACGCGCCGTGAATCACCTCCTAAACAGGAAAAACAATTGCTCCGACGATTTGTTCAGCTCTTGTTTAGAGGAGAGTGTTCTGCTCCAGTTCACTGGTCCTGTTTCCACTACAGCAAGAACACTTTCAAAAAAAAAAATTGCTTCCTCCGCTGCGGTGCACTTTGCACATCGCAGTATCACGGAAGACACATGTCGAAATGCAAATACTTTTATTGTATCGAGGGTGCAGCTGCCACTACGTGCTCAGTGGGTGGAATAAGTTACTGTTGGAACAACTGATTTTCTAAATTGACTCCTCTCATCTCATTTTTATCCCTTAATCGTCCTGGAAGAACGGCGAAGATCATTTGCATAAATCCCTTTATAAATTCGCGATTGTATACCAGAAATTTTCTTTTTGGCAGGGAACTTGCTTTGCAGCCGAGAGCAACGGAACCTCCACCTCTGCCCATCACTCACTCTCCCCATCGCCTCCTGCCAAACCTTCAGAGATTTTCAAAAGCCCAACTGTATACTTTCTCCGAGATAGTAGGAACTGCCGATGCTGAAGTCTGAGATAACAAGGTATGGAGCTGGATGAACACAGCAGGCCAGGCAGCATCAGAGGAGCAGGAAAGCTGACGTTTCGGGTCTGGACCCTTCTTCAGAAATGGGGGAGAAATGAGGCCTTCTCTGAAATAAATAGAGAGGGTGGGGGCAGGCGATGATAGAAGTTGGATAGAGGAACAGATAGGTGGAGAGAAGACGGATAAATCAAGGAGGCGGGGATGAAGCCAGTACAGGTGAGTGTAGGTAGGCAGTTGGGATGGGGGTTGGACTTGATTTTGTCTTCCAGCGATAAAATCGACCCAGAGGACTCAGACATACCAATAATCTCCCGACTACAGCAGTGAAGTCCCGGACCTGAAGGTGTTCATCAAGCCAGTAAACAGGGAAAATTGGTTTGAGTCAGGAAGTGTTAAGTTTGAAGATGGCTTCCAGAAATGAGGCCCAGAGTTGGACCGCGGAAGCAGTTTGTCCCATTTGTCTGGATTTCTTCACCGACCCGGTTTCACTGGAGTGTGGACACAACTTCTGCCGCTCCTGTATCACCCAGAGTTGGGAAAAGAAGGAGATAAAGTCTTGCGCGGAATGTAGAGAGGAGTATCCGGAAAGAAACCTCAGGGTAAATCGGGCCTTAGCGAATCTGGCCGAGAAGGCTCGAAAATTAAAGCTGGATCCGCAAGAGAAGGAAAGTAAACTTCACTGTGAGGAACATAAGGAAGAACTGAAGCTGTTCTGTGAAACTGACAAGAAATTGATCTGCTTCATTTGTAGAGACTCACGGAAACACAAAATTCACAGCTTCCCGCCGGTTAAAGAAGCCTTTGAAATTCTGAAGGTAAATTTGTTCATCACCACATTATTCCCGCATGTTTGGTTAGGAACTAGTGCTAATTTGTGATTTTATCCCATAATTCCAGGATCAGCTGAAATCTTCCTTAGATTCTCTGATAGAGAAAAAAATCGGCCGTTCTAGAAACAGAACTGAAACAGAAACAGAAGATTTCTTAAGTTAAGGTGAGGTTACCCTGATAGTAGGAACTGCAGATGCTGGAGAATCTGAGATAAGAAGGTGTAGAGCTGGATGAACACAGCAGGCCAAGCAGCATCAGAGGAGCAGGAAGGCTGTGTTCATCCAGCTCTACACCTT
>NC_063366.1:19665857-19703425 GCF_021869965.1 Rhincodon typus | reverse complement strand
CCCCCTTCCCCTCCCCCATTTCTGAAGAAGGGTCTAGGCCCGAAACGTCAGCCTTCCTGCTCCTCTGATGCTGCTTGGCCTGCTGTGTTCATCCAGCTCTACACCTTGTTATCTGAGGTTACCCTGTGCTGATTTTCTGGGATCTCGGTTGGTATTGTTCCCTTTATCGCGGAACATTAATGAGGATTCATATTTCATTTGGTAGGAACAGGCGAGCAGTCTGCAAACCCACATCACCCGAGTTCACGAGAATGCACCAGATTCTCACTGAGAAAGAACAAAGTTTACTCAGAGATCTCAGTGTAGAAGAGAAGAGAATTATCGAACCAATGGAGAAAAACCTTCAAGAAATTCAGGATAATTTAAATTCTATCGAGCAGTCGCTATCGCAATTATGGAAACGGATGGAGCAAAAAGACGAACTGATATTTCTGAAGGTGAGGGAATATATTGCGAATTGTTTCATGGAAATATTCCACATTCACAGACTACCCAAGAATAACCTTGAAATAGAACACTTATTGCGAATAATTCCAAACTAGTTTTTCCATTAGTGTTGACGGTTCTGTTTTTGTCATCGAATCAAAACCCCTCTCAGGTTGTCTACAGTGTTCCAGAATATTCAAAAATGCGTGACCTTGATTCGTAGCATATGATTGTTTCATTTGATTTCTTTTTGGAACTCGTTTTGTAAGCCAATATATTGCAGTTGCAATGAGTATGTGAGATGACAGGTATGAGATTTCCGTGTCTGGCAATAGATGAAACTTTACTTACAGTAATATTGCCGCAAATGAGACATTCCCAGATATTTGAAATCCTTCAGCAACTAGCAGTTTATGGTCCACTGTGGCAGTGGCAGTACTTTGACAGAGCTCATCACTTTAGTGCTTTGGCCCTGGTTTGTGCCAAACTATAGACAGTTCACAATCTTGATCAATGATGGGAATTAAGTGTAGTATTGCAAACTTGCATGTGGCACAAATTTCGTTGGGAATGTGTGTTGCATGGATGATGGAATGAGGCTTCAAGGAGATTTGGACAGTCTGAGTAAGTAGACAAAAAAGATGGCAGATGGAATATAATGCAAATGAATGCAAAGTTATCTACTTTAGCAGGAGGAGTTGTAGAATTTTTTTAAAATCATTAATCTAATATCAAGGGGGACAGTGTCAGATTAAGGGGTGAGGCATATACAACTGAAATAAGAAGGAATCTTTTCATTCAGAGGGTGATGAGCTATTAGGATTCTCTTTCTGAGAGGCCTGTTGATGCTCAGTCAATGAGTATGTTCAAGACAGAGATGGATTGAAATCTAGATATTTATAATATCAATAATTCCAGGCCAGTGTAGATGATGTAGACCCAAAATGCCAGCGCAGGCTCGAGGAGGGCAGGGGAGCAATTTTTAAGTTACAATTTAAACTCAAATCCCACTAACTACTTGAGTATTTACCCACTCAAACAAGATGATGCAGACTTGTGAGCTAACACAGGAAACTTTACTTAAGTAAGTTAATGCTTAATTCTGGGCAGCAAAATTATTGGCTTACCACTGTTCTTATTTCCATGATGTGGAGGTGCTGGTGTTGGACTGGGGTAGGCAGACAAGGTCAGAAATCACATGACACCAGGTTATAATCCAACAGGTTTATTTGAAAACACAAGAAGGACTGAGGGTCCGAAAGCTCAAATAAACCTGTTGGACTATAACCTCGTGTTGTGTGATTTCTGACCTTATTTCCCTGTACCATTTAAGACTCATGAGAAACACTTGGTCCCTGACTTCTTGCCAAGACCTCTGGGGTCTTCTACTTCAAACTAGGTAACAGCTACAAAAACTGCAGTTTCAAACTTGGTATGCACCTTTGGTCATGGCAATCTCCAGCATTTTAACTTTTTTGAACTGGCTGCCTATAGCATGATCAATGAAGTTATGACATTCTGATTGAGGTAGGTGAGGTGAGTTGATGGACCTTGTTTGATAAGTATTCCTCAATAAGTTCCCTTTAATGGCAGTTACTCATAGGACCACCCTTCTCATTATAGGGAGTCTGCCACTTTGGAATGCTTGCTGAGATAAAGAAAAAGATATTTTGTGATATTTTTGTTGCCCATTTGTTTAGGATAACAAGATGTATGCTGTCTGGACCTCATGATTGATTATTTAAGCTTATGATCACAGGTTTATCCTAATTGATGCGATTTCTTCATTAAATCAAGCACCTAAACAGTCACTGTTTTTAGAGGCCAGTGGTTCAGTGTGTTTTTTTCCCCTTTGTGACTGTGGGTGCTGAGAATGTGTCACTTCATTTATGAAACAAAGAACATAATGGAAAAGAGATAGAAAAGGGTCTTCTTCTGAAGAAGGGTCTAGGGCTGAAACGTCAGCCTTCCTGCTCCTCTGATGCTGCTTGGCCTGCAGTGTTCATCCAGCTCTATACCTTGTAATAGCATAATGGAAAAGTTGCTTGCGAACATAAAACTATGTAAAACTGTAATAAAATATCACAAAGTACTAATACAGTCAAATTACAAAGTAAGTAATTCTTTAAAGTTATAGAGAGCATGTACAAAGCATTACAAATATGTATGAAAGGTGAAAAGTGAGATAGTAAGACGTTTTCATCAATTCCATCACTGCACAGTCTTGAGTGAAAGAAGTCTAAAGGATTATGCAGCTACAAACTGACTCGACCTGACGAAAGAGCAGCACACCGAAAGCTTGTGATTTCAAATAAACCTGTTGGACTATAACCTTGTCCACCCCAGTCCAAAACCGGCACCTCCACATCATTGCTACAAGCTTAAACAGGTTATTACAAACTGAAATCAAGTGCAAAGATTGCAATTATCCAATTGTAATTGGTTCTCTTCAAAAACAATATGAATTAAGACAAAATTAGTGTAGAACACAACTGCTTTTTTCTTTCCTTACATCTCTGCAGTTGATCCTTTCTAACTTTACTTTGCTGACAATGCCAATTTTTGAGAAGGGTTTAATAAGTTGTGAGTACATGAGCACTCCCATTCAACCCTGAAGGTCGCTAATTCTCCAAACGTGTCACTATTAAATGAACATAAGCTAAATAAGGGCCCTTGGCATTTATCCTGCAATTAATAATAAGTGTGATATTTCTACACTGTTTAAATCCCCACAGTGTTTTGCTTTATGAAGTAAGGCTAAGCAGATCACATGATGTTAAAGCACTCAAGCCTACATAGTTGTATTGTGTGGTTATAAGTAAGCCAAACTAATCATGAAACTCCAATCCCTCTATTAGTCCTGGAGCTAAATGGGTCATTGTTCTTTTTAAGTTCCTCCACATGCCTTGCAATTTTCCCACCCCACTTCAATTATTTTCTTTATTTTGCATCCAATTCATTTTCGCACATTTCTTTGGAATCTGCTTCTGCTGACGAGTGAGTCAGTGCATTGCAGATGTTTAAAATAATATTTGCCCATGGCATATGGGTGTTACTGGTAAAGTCAATATATAACTCCCATCCCTATTTTCCACTGAGTGGATGATGATGAGATCGTAAATAATAGATACTTATGACTATTGAAAAGTAGTTATTTAAAACACCCCAACAATGTCGTTGTCAGTTAGCTTGATGCCTTCTCGTGGTTGAGGCCAAAATATTGAATATTTTCAAGAAGGAGTTAGATATAGCTCTTAAGACAGAAGAGATCAGGGACTATGAGGTGAAAGCAAGACCAGAATACTGAATTGGATTATCAGCGATGATGGCATTGAATGATGGAGCAGGTTTGCATGGCAAAATGGACTACTCCTGCACCTATTTCACATGTTTCTGTGTTTCCAGTTCCTCAGTTGATGTCCCCTTCCCGATATAAAATTCTGCCCCTTCATTTGTGTAGTTTCTTCTGGTCATGGAGGTGGAACAGTAGATCACTGGCTAGCACTGCTGCCCCCTGTACTGGGGACCCAGGTTTGAGTCCAACCTCAGGCAACTATGTGGAGTTTACACATTCCCTATCTGTCTGTGTGGGTTTCATCTGGTGCTCTGGTTTCCTCCCACAGTCCAAAGATGTACAGGTAAGGTGAATAGGCCAAGCTAAATTTGTCATAGAGTATAGGGATGTGTAGGTTGGGTGGATTATCCATGGAAAACGTAGGATTGGGGGCAGATATGTGTGGGTTTGGACTCGATGGGCCAAATGGTCTGCTCCATGCTGTAGGGATTCTATGATTCTCATTCACCCTTCCAAAATGACCCACTTACCAATTCCTGACATTAAATTTCCTCTGCCCTGCATTCGCTCATTTCATGAACCTGTCTACATCATTTGAAAAGATTTTAATATCATATTTACTGTGTTTTTTGAACTCTTTCAGGAAGAAATTTTTCGGAAGAGAAGGTAAGAAGTGCTTTTTATCCTAAATCTCAGCAGTTTTCTAAATAATGCAGAACATTGCTCGTGTTCAATTTATAATACCAGCAACTTAATTTTATAGGGTACATGACCATCGTCAAGTACTGTCAATTGCAGAAGGTGTGCTGTGTACTGGCAAGTTCAAAGCTCCTTTACAATACGTTGCATGGAGAGAAATGATAGACACCATTAATCCAGGTAAAACTGATTTTACTTTGCATGATATATAAATCCAGATGAGAAGAGTATTCCCAGATGCCCAGATTAAATTAGTTCATTGTTAAAACTATGCACTTCACCATTCTGTTATATTGTTTTATTGGCTCTCTGCAAGTGGCTGAATCATTCAGCTCTACAGGTCAAACCAATAAAACAGACCTGTGTAACAATGTTTGTAAACTATGTCTGGATTCATTGCCTGAAATGCTGCTCTGCAATACTGTCATATACTTGTATTTTGTAAGCCTATGTAACCACTTCTAAAAACTATTTTCATGCTCAAACTTATTTAAATGCCTCTCCTCAGCCCTAGCTATTTGGTTCACTGGGCAGTAGCTGATTAAAGCTGCAGATGGAGTGTGAGGATGTAAATCCAGAGAGAGCCCAGGAGCATTAAAGATATTTCATCCACAGCCCTCCCTTCCACCATCACACAGAAAATATTATAATACATAGAAAAACATATAGTTATATATCAACTTTTACCCATACCAAATGACCCAAAACTCATTATAGGCAAATGAAACATTTGAAATATAGTCACTGTTCTAATGAGATTTTGAACTTGAAACAAGTTCTGTGCACTTACAAATATCATCAAACTCTGATTTGCCATTGTATAGGGCTTTTCCAGACACTTTGCAAACTTGTTGTCCTATTCAACTGACATTCTGATCCAGTACAGCCAGTTGAAGCTCCTAATACATTGAAATGTACCTATGTCTAAATGGATGGGTTTTGAGTTTGTGACTGCAATGCTATCTTATCCCATCTGATGTTGAAACTCTTATTCCTGATGTTTTCGTCTCCTGCCTCAGTGTTTCCAATATTCACTTGATTACTATTTGATCTTGCGCCCTTGGCAGCATGAAATGCTGTCTCTGAGGCATCTTGAGCTGGCTGGAAAATATCCCTGGGACCCTTTCAGCCTCTACCACAAAGCATCTCCAAGGCCACGATGATGCTTTCACCGAATAATACTTGAGATGCTTGGCGATAAGTAACCTACACGATTGGCACCATATCTAGAAACACTTACTCCCTCCACCATCAATGCACACTAGCAGCATTGCAAACAATATACATTGCAGAAATTCACAAGGGCTCCTTAGGTAGCACCTTCTAAGCAGCAGCCATTGCTATATAGAAGGACAATGGCAGCAGATGCTTGGGAACACTACCATCTATAAGATCCCCACTAAGCCATTCACTATCTTGACTTAGAAACACACAGAATAATCATTGATCCCAGATTGCCAAGAAGTACAGAGGTAGCTATTTCCTGAACTACAGACAAATTTCTGGAGGTTGGTATCTAGACCATTAACTGAAATAAATCACTGCAGAATCTGTGTGGTGAATATTTTGTTAAATTCTGACCTGTTTATGCATTAACATGATTGCATTAAATCTGATCTGGGACATTGTCTCATGATTGGCTTTTGATTTTCATCAGAGGGGGTTAGGGAGACTGATATTTGTGCCTCTGACAGGTTAGATTTTTTTTTGTAACATTGACTGCCATCTCAAAACCTACAATTGACTCACTCCCGTCCTCCTCATGACCTATGGATTCCAGCACATACATCCATCTGTCTCCCCCTTGCTCACTATATCTCTCTCTACCCCAAACCATTTGCTGCCTCATTCCCAAATTGCACTGCCCTTAGCCACCATTCATTCACTCACAATGGCCCATCCAACCCTTTCCCTAGCCCTTGTGCATCAAAAGTTCCAGGAATTTACTTATAGCCCTGAGAGATCCACCTAAAACAGGAATGATTGAATAAATCTCAACAATGACAAAGAGACTACTGATTGTTTCATTTTAACATTTCACAGCTCCAGCCTCTCTGACTCTGGATCCAAACACAGCAAATCCCCGACTCATCCTGTCTGAAGGCCGAACCAGTGTGAGATTTGGAGACAAAAAGCAGTCAATTCCTGACTCCCCACGGAGATTTGATCCTTGGGGCTGTGTCCTGGGAATGGAAGGATTCTCATCAGGGAGACATTACTGGGAAGTGAAAGTGGGGCACAATAGTTGGTGGAGTCTGGGAGTGGCTCAAGAGTCTGTGAACACAAAAGGGAAAATTGAACAGAAGCCAGAGTTAGGATATTGGAGTGTAGGACTGGAATTCGGAAACGTTTATTTTGCCTTCACCTCGCCCTCAACCACATCCCTAACTCTGAGTGTGAATCCCTGCAGGATCGGGGTGTATCTGGACTATGAGGGTGGGCAGGTGTCATTTTACAATGCAGACAACACGTCCCACCTCCACACTTTCACCGATACTTTCACTGAGATGCTCTATCCCTTCTTCAATCTAGGATGGTATGACGCTGGGAAAAAACCCGCCCCACTGACAATCTGTGGAATTAAAGGATGCTAACAAATTCATCCCATAATATCACACAGATCCCCTTCCTCCTGCCAGCTGTAAACTGATGGGGGTCGGTCTCAGTCACAGATGGAGAGTTAAGCCAGATTAACATTCCAGGAATGAACCCTGTATTGGAACTGGGAACTGAAAGATCAGCACGGATCTCTGTAGGGCTCGGGAAAGAAGGAGGGGGAGCAAGGACATGCATTGTAGAGTGGGCCTTACTGGGTAGAACCTAGGAATCTTCCTGTCTGAAATGTCGCTCCACCAGTGGAAGGTGACACTACATCCCAGTGTTTGAGATGAGTTCATGCAACATCACTCATGTTGTCCTTTCTTGTTCCTTCATTGAATGTGATTGTTGCTGGCAAGGTCAGCATATGTTATCTAACTTAGTTATCCTTCATAAGGTGCTGGCAGGCAGTCTTGTTGAACTGCTGCAGTCTTTGGGATGGAGGGACGCCCACGCTGGTGTTTGGAAGGGCATCTTCTTTCCAGTTTTAGTGAAGGTGGACCCTATCCAAGGTGGTTAAGAATGAAGCACCAGTGTAAATGTTGGATGCTTTAAACGCAGGATGAAGGAGAAAAGGATCAAGTGTTTGGGACAGGTGAAAATAAAACATATAGTTCAAAATAGGAATGGTGTGTGTCTTGGAAGGCGGGTTACACAGGTGATCCCATGAATCTCCTGCCCTTGTCTTCTTCATGTTGCAAGTTGCAGGTTCGAAAGATTCTGCTGAAAATTTTGCGAGTTGGATAAGTACATGTTGTAGTTTGTAAATTCATGTGGCATGGTGGCCTGCTGACAGACAAAGTGATGTTTAATTGGTGGATTGGGCACTCACCTTCTCATGAATAATATTGAATTTCTTGAGATTTTTGGAGCAGGACACATTCAGGCAAGTGGAGCGTTTTCTGTGACACCCCTTACTTGGCTCCTTGTGAACCGGCTTTGACATGTTGACAGGTTGAGTTATTCACTTTCAGAATTCCCAGCCTCTGAGCTAGTAAATCATACAATAATCCAATTACTTTTTTTCTTTAAAAATGAGGAGCCATGGGCTTCACTGGAACACTACAGCAAGCCAGAGACAGAGATGTTGGCCAGGGAGCAGAGTGGTGCATTGAAGTGGCAGGCAACAGGCAGTTCAGGGTCTTTTTTGTGAGCAGACCGTAGATGTTCTGCGAAGTGGTCGCCAAGTCTACGTTTCGTTTCCCCTATGTAGAGGAGACCACATTGTGAGCAGCAAATACAGTAGACTAGATTCTGGGAAGTGCAGGTGAAGTGTTGCTTCACCTGGAAGGTATGTTTGTGCTCTTGGATACTGGGGATGGAGGAGGTAAATGGGCAGGTGTTGCACCTTTACCGGTTACAGCGGAAGGTGCCATAGGGCTGTGGGAGGTGTTGGGGTTGAAGGAAGTGTGGACCAGGGTGTCCCGGAGGGAACAGCCCTGCAGAAGGTGGACAAGGGAGGAGAGGGGAATATGTGTCATTTTCCACTTGGGGACCCTACAGCCCTCCAGACTCAATATTGAGTTCAATAATTTTAGGGCCTAAACTCTCCCATGCCCCATCCTCCCATCCCACACACCAGGCCTTGTTACCACATAGCCTGCCATTACACATCCCCTGTTGTTAGTCACTAACAGTCCCCATTAAAACTATTCACCCTCCCAGCCTGATCGTTAGCAACTCCTTTGTCTGTCCAACTGTCTTTCTCTCTCTTTGGGCTCTATCCTATCGTTTACTCCCTACCCCACCCACCTCCCTATTTTCTGCATATAATCTGACAGTTTCTCAGCCACCATCAGTTCTGAGGAAGGGTCACCGGACCCGAAATGTTAACTTTGTTTTTTCCTTCACAGATGCTGCCAGACCTGCTGAGCTTCTCCAGCAACTTTGTTTTTGTTCCTGATTTACAGCATCCACAGTGCTTTCGGTTTTTATAAAAAAGGCTACTTTTGAGCTGTGGTTTTGGGATTCTAGTATCGCCTCACATTGTGCTGCTATGAATGTACAATAGAGAGGCTATTTTCGCCACTCACCGATATCAGTCGTCTGTTTGTTTGAACACAATCTCACACTATCCTAGATATAGCAAGAACTGCTGATGCTGGAGCCAGAGATAACACAGTGTGGAGCTGGATGAGCACAGCAGGCCAGGCAATATCAGAGGAGCAGGAAAGTGGACGTTTTGGGTAAGGATCCTGACCTCACAGCTTTATACAGTTCCAGCATAACCTCCCTGCTCTTAAATTCTATGCCTCAACTAATAAAGGCATGTATGCCAAATGCCATCTTAACCAATTTATTCACCTGTCCTGATACCTTACGGGACTGGTACACATGCTCAACAAAGTCCCTCTGATCCTTCATGCTTCCCAGGGTCCTATCGTTTATCATGTATAAGCTTTACTAACTTTTAAAAAAGCCATCAAATTCATCTTCCTTACACCCTTGTGTACCCATTCAATCTTGGGGGGTGAATTGATACATTTCTCTGTCCTACTTGTGGCTCTGAGCTCTCAGCCAGAAGGTTCAGTTTAAGTCATACGTGCTAGAGGTATTTAATAATATTTCTGAAAATATTGGTTACAAAACATCTGCACTGTCTTGTCAAAATAAGTCTTAACTATTTGGCACGAGGCACAGGCTGTGTCTTTATCTCATCAAGTTCCATTGCACTGTGCATGCTCATAATCAATGGTGTTCCCAGACTCTTGATTACTTCAGGCAGAACACAATCACTATTTGACTTTTTTCTTCAGAAGTGGCAGTTACCTCTGGACGTTGCTTTATGTCAATTCTTATTAGATACTTCAGGTGGGCATTAAAATTGTGAAACAACACCTTTTCATTATGACATTCCTTTTGTTTGTCATTATATTTTAACAGCTTTCTGCGAAGTTAATGTGGCACCCTTTGATATCGAGTTATAAGGACTACTCACTTATTTTACCTGATATGAGAGCTGGAAGTATAAAGAACTATTCATTAGTTTGGTGTTCCTCAGTGTTTAATTCATATACAGCTATCAATGTCACATCCATTGAATTGCTACAGCACAGAAAGAGGCCATTCAGCCCATTGATTCTGCATCAATACTCCAAAGAGCATCTTATCCAGACCCAACCCCCCTACTCTATCCCTTTAATGCTGCATTTCCCATCATTAATCCATCAAGTCTGCACATCCCTGGTCACTATGGGGCAATTTAGCATGACCAATCCATTTAACTTGCACATCTTTGAACTGTGTAGAGGAAACCAGAGCACCTGGTGTAGACCCACTCCACATAGACAGTCACCTAAGGCTGGAATTGATCTCTGATCCCTGGCACTATGAGGACTATACCACTGTGCTACCCCAACCCTTGAAGAATTTTCATTGAAATGGGCACTCATCAGTGTTTTGGCTGAAAGGCTACATCACAAGTGTGCATATTTGTAGGATCTACAGGTGCAAAATTAGTTAATTCAAAATGAGTAATGTAAAAAAGAGGACAATGGCTATGGAATCTTAACTGACTAGCCATGACAAGTACTGTGGCTACAGGAGCAGGTTTGAAGGCATGAATTCTGCAGTAAGCCACATCCAGATTCCCCTATGCCTGTCAGCAAGGCACAAATCAAAAATGTGATGGATTTCTCCATTCTTGCTTGGATAAGTGCAGCTCCAGCAACACTCAACAAGTCTGACCTCATCCAGGGCCAATCCAATACCCCATCTACCACATGCAACACTCATTCCTTTCACCACTGACACACAGTGGCAGCAGTGAAAACCATCAACAAGATGCATTACAGTAAATCACCAAGACTCATCAGTTAGCACCTTTCAAGCCCATAATCTGTACTATCTGGAAGACAGACCAGCAGATACATAGAAACATCATGAGTTGCCGGTTGTCCTCCATTCAAATGTCCTAATACCTTGGAAATGTATTATTGCTCCTTCAATGCCATTCGTTGAAATCACCAGAACACCCACCCTAACAGCACTGTGGGTCTACCTATAGCGCGTGGACTGCAGCTTCATTCAAGAAAACAGCTCGCAACTCCCATTTTCAAGGGCAGCTGGGGATGAGGAATAAATGATGACCAGCCAGTAATGCTCAGGTCCCATGAGTGAATTAAACAAAAACTCCCTTCCTAATAACATTTCATGAACTGCAATGGTTAAAGAAGGCTGCTCACTGCTCCAACTTCAAAGAAATTCAGAATAGGCAATAAATGCTGACCTAGTCAACAACTACCCTTGAAGGAAAAGAAGCAAATGTTGCTAAAATGTATTTCCAAAACTTGGAGACAATGCTGCACCAGGGATATAACTAACTATTTAGAAACTTTTCATGTATTCTGCTTGCTTTTATGCTCTATGTTATTGTTGTAAATCTAAAGTCACCCTATATTATCATTATAATATGTTATCAACTTGTTCAGCCACCATCAAGGATGTGCGTACTCATTGTTTATGTATATGTTTTATATATTTCTTAAAGTTTTGGATTCCTGCCTTGCTTTTGTTAATACAATTTTAAATTTTTTTCTTTTCATTTTCTTTTATTTTTCTTTTTACTTTCCTTAGCCAGGTAGACCTCATTCTTTCTAGTTGCCACTATGTGCTGCTCTTCCATTTTCAAGGATTTTTTATGTGTGTTCTATCTACATCCCATCAAATTAGTATAATTTAATTTATACCATCCCTCTTCATTATGGTGATTAAAACAAGTAACTTCACAGTTGTGTATATGTTAGATTGTACCTAGCAATTGTCACCACATCTTCCCAGTCTATCCGTGTCTTTCTGATGTTAGCTGCAATCTTTCACACTACTTGTTACATTTGCAAAATCTGTGTCATCTACAGTCTTTGAAATTAATCCCTTCATACCCAAAACAAATGAAATTATGATACAAATCAACCAATATCAAACTGAACATCGTGGGATTTCATTAGTGTAATATTCCTGTATCAGCCTGGAATGTGATACCGCAATCTGTGAAATCTGTAAGTCAAAGGGCGCATTGTCAAGTATTGGGCATGAAGATGAGGTTTGAAGTAGATGAGGAAGAGTAAGTTGGCAAGGAGTGAAGATGAGCAAGATGAAGGTCAATGGGTTGTGGGAGGAATGGAGAGAAAAGAATGTGGGAATGGATAAGGAAATGAAGTGGACCTGTGGAGGATGGATGAGGGTGTGAGGGCAGACAGCAATCTAGAGGAGGAGGGGTGATGGACCTGAGGAGGTTAATGAATGCAAGGAGGGGAAGTGGATGGGGTTGAGGATGAGATAGAGAAATTGTGATCTAGGTGATGGAGGATGGGGGTGAGGATGAAGAGATCAATGGGAATAAGGTAAGGATACAGTATAAGAGAGTACTTTGTAATGGGCCAGAAATCAAAGTCAATGTTGGTTAAGGAGGAAAAGAGTGTAGAAGCAAGAGGATGAGAAATTAGGAAGCAGAAGGAGAATGGAATGGATGAGGGTTTGGGGAAGGCTTGGAATATATAGAGGAGAGGAGGGGGTGAGGTTAGACTTGGAATTACAGAAAGGAGGAGAATGAAACTCGGGGTGATGGGTTAGGAGAAAGACTGCAATGTGCCCTTGATGAGGAGGAATCAACGTACTCACATGGGTATCAGACTTGCTGCCAGAATTTTGATCACATAATGCCCCCTCATGCAGGCTCTCAGATCTTTTAATGAATTATCATGGACTTGTTATTTCATAGAATCATAAAATGGTTACATCACGGAAGGAGGTTATTCTGCCATCGTGTCTCTCTGGTGGAACAAATTACCTAGTGCCAGTCAATCGCCTTTCATTGAAGCCTTACATACATTCCTTTTAAATAGTTTTGTGGCACCCTGTTCCTCACATGAACTTGCTTCCATCACAATCTCAGGCAGTGCATTCCAGATACAGCAGCATGGAAAGGATTTTCTTCATGTCGTCGGTAATTCTGAAATCTTTGACGTCTAATTTTTAATCCTCCCCTCAGTGGAAGCATTTCTCCATAGCCATTCTACCAACAGCGCTCATGATTTTGAATAACTGTCAAATTCCCTCTGGTTTCTGCAAGAGGAACATTACTAACCTCTCCAATCAAACATATAACTGGAGTTTAAAAAGAATTCTGTCGAGCATGAGACGAGGAACAAGGACCACTGGCCCATTCGAGTGTCCTCCAGGATTCAATAGTCACGGCTGATGTGGTTGTGGCCTCAACCATATTTTCAAAAATGTATTTAAATTAACCATGGAAAATTAAACATTCAATCTCCACCACCTGCTGAGGAAGAGAATTCAACACTGCAATGCACCTTTGCGAGAAATAACTCGGATTACATGGATTCATCTCGAACACCGTGACATAGCGCCACCTTCCGCCAGTAGAGAAATATTACAGCAGGAAGATCCCGAGTTCCTGCAATTTACAGCTCATTCGAACTTGTAAGTCGCTCTCAACGATTGTACTTCTATTTGGTTCTTCAGTTCTCGTTATTTTCTTTGTCGATCTAACGCTCTCTTAGTCTATAGCCGGAATGTTAAGGTGTCTTCCTTCCCCGCCGGTCTTCCTGAGAATTGTGAATGTTTTGTTATCATTTTATTGCTCCGGTTGCAGATATTATTAGTAATCTTCAAGTTTACTGGGAATTAGTTTCTCAACTGTTTAGTACAAATTAATGTAATCAGTGAATAGAAAAAAATAAAGTCAAGAGGCTGTTTTACAGTTAAAACTTTCCTCAGAAAGAAACACAGTTATATTCCTAACAAAAACATCGAATTGCTGGTGAAGGTCAGCAGGTCTAACAGCATCTGCATGCTGGAACGATTTTAATGAACCGTCAGCGGATCGAAATGTTAGCTTTGCTCTCTTGCCACTTAGCTGCCAGACCTGCTCAGTTTCACCAGCAATTTCTGTTTTTTTTTTAAATTTCAGATCTCCAGCATAGTTCTTTGTTTTATTTCCATACATCCCGTGTTATTGCGCATCGAGTGATTTCAGTGGAAGAAAAACCTTGCACTGTAGCGCTTGATTTTCTGAAATGAGATCACATGTAAATGATGAGATTACTCTACATTCCTGCCTACCCCAGAAAACCGTTCAATCCTTACCCATCAAGAATATATTTTATGCAAATGAAGGAAGTTGCTTTTAACACCTGCCTAGGAACAGACGTTCAGATTCTCGGGGAGAAAAGGTATTCAATGTTTTTTTTATCTGGGCAGCTCATCACTTAAACAGAGACCCCTAGTTCTAGAATCTTCGAAAAGAGGAAACCTAATCTCCCCATCCAACATATCAAGACCCCTCAGGATCATATTAGATAGGAGGAGGTGATGATGTGTGGTATTATCGCTAGATTAGTGATCCAGAGACCCATGTTCTGGATTCAAATCCCACCATAACAAATAGTGAAATTAGAATTCAATACTGGAATTAAAAATCTAATGATTACAGTGAAAATCATTGTCGATTGTTCTAAAACCTCATTTGGTTTATTAATATCCTTTAGGATAAGGTAACATGGCCTGCATGTTACTCCAGATCTAGAACAATACGATCTACTCTTAATTACCATCTGAAAGTGCTCCGTGAGCCTTTTCATTGCATGAAACCATTACAATGTCTCAAAAAAATGTATTCACCTGGGTGAACCACCAAGTCATCGATCCAGACAATAGCAATCACAGTCCTGTGGACCCTGCTCAGTATTCCTTACCAACATCTGAGAAAGCTTTCTAAGCAATCTGTTGACATTGTTATGCTTACAGAATCATATCACATGCACAACATCCCAGACAACACCACCACATTCCTGGTTATGTTCTGTCCCACCAGGAAGGCAGATCCAGCTGAGGTGTTGACAGGTTATACAGTTGAAAGGGAGTTGGCCTCAGAGTATTTCATATTGACTCCAGTCCCTATGAAGTACTATGACATCAGGTCAAACGCAAGAAGGGAAGTTGCTTGCTGATTACCACACATCGCCCACCCTACCCACCTAAGCTGATCAATCAATATTCCTCCATAGTGAACACAATTTGAGAGTGACAAGAAGCACAGATTGTCCTTTAGATGGGGACACCAATTCACCACTGTTGGTAAGCTGGTCGAGTGCTAAAGGCTAAACTGAATCTACACCAGGTGTTGAGAGAACCAACAAGAGGGAAAAAACACAGTTGACCTCACCCTCACCACTCTGTCCGCATGGATGCATCTGTCCAGGGCGGTATTTTTAAGAGTGACAACTGCACAATTTTTGCAGAAATGAAGCTTCCAAGTTCATATTAAGGATGCATACATTGTGTTGTGTGTATCTAGCATCGGGCAACAGTCTTTACCTAGTACATAGAGTTATATAGCATTGAAACAGACCCTTCAGTCCAATTTGTCTAAACTGACCAGACATCCCAATCTGACCTAGTCCCATTTGCAACAATGGTTCATATCCGTTTAAGCCCTTCCTATTCGTTTGCACATCCAGATGCTTTTAAAATGTTGTAATTGTAGCCACTACCACCACTTCCACTGCCAGCTCTCTCCATAAATGCACCACCCTCTGTATGAAAAAGTTACCACTCAGGTCCTTTTTAAAATCTTTCTCCTCTCACCTTAAACCTATGCCCTATAGTTTTAGACACCACCATCCAAGGAAAAGACCGTGGCTATTCACCCTACCCATGCCCCTCATGATTTTACAAACCCGTGTAATGTCACCCATCAGTATCCAATGCTCCAGTGAAAAAGCCCCATCCTATTCAGCCTCTCCCTATACTTCAAACACTGAAGTCTCAATAACATCCTTGTAAATAATTTCAGAACCATCTCAAGTTTAACATCAACCTTCCCATAGAAAAGCGACCAGAAATGTATGCAGTATTCTAAAAGTGGCCTTATCTACAACTTAACTCCTATACTCAATGTTCTGACCAATGAAGAGCAAGCGTCCCAAACGACTTTTTCACCACCCTGTCTACCTGTGACTCCATTTTAAGGGAATTATGCACCTGCACCCCTAGGTCTCTTTGTTTGGCAACATTTCCCAGGACCATTAACTGTATAACCCTGCCCTGATTTGCCTTACCGAAATGCAGCGCCTCACATTTATCTAAATTAAACTCCTCTGCCACTCCTCGTCCCACTCATCGACCCATTGATCAGATTCCCGTTGTACTCTGAGATAATCTTCTTCACTGTCCACTGCATCGCCTATTTTGGAGTCATCTTACCAACGATGCTTCCTGATTCATAACTAAATCATTTATATAAATGACGAAAATCAGTGAACCCAGCACCATCCTTGTGTCACAGGCTTCCAGCCCAAAAAGCAACCCTTCACCACCACCCTCTGTCTCCTACCTTCAAGCCATACCCACACTATATTCCCAAATAATAAAAGGAAATGCATCATACACAGGTGGATTTGCAGAATTGACAAAAAATGGCAGGTGAGATTTTATTTACAGACTAGTGAGTTAATAGATTTGACAAAAGGGACAAAAATCCTAAATCTATCCCTTACACTTTGCAGTATATCAAAGGACTCTTTGGCAAGAGAATTCTAAAGAATCACAACCTTTTGTTCAGACTCTTGCCCTAGGAACGATGTGAACTTGAGCTGATATTTATTGAAACCCCCAACCCCTTTCACCATGTATCAGAAAATGGATAAGAGCGCATAAGGAGATTACTTGGCCTGTCATATCTGTGCCGGCTTTGTGCGCGAGGAATTCACCTCGAGTGCTTGCAGGAACCGGGGATCCGTCCTGCCTGTAGTGTCGAGAAACAAGCTCAAGGTGGCGCTACGTTGCCAGGTTTGAATTGAATCTGCGCAGGACTACCCCTTAACAGCTGTTCTTAAACCGCCCAACATAAAAAGCAACGTTTCCCTTTTGACTGTATTGAACTTCGGAATCCACTGGATGTTGATAACGCCCATCCTCAACCCATCGTTTCCGGTATTTATACACAGACGCCAATAAATGACAGTAGAGTTTACGCTGGTGTTTCAGCCTTTGCCAAATTACAAGGATCCTAAGTAGGCTATGAGGTAAATCCGTTGTGTCACTCGGACCGAACTGTCGAGGTACACATGAATCTCGGTCGGGCGCGTTGACCAACATAACCAGCCCTCAATCTCGTTACTGAGGATCTGCATTAGGCGAGACACGGAGAAAAATCAGCGGTCCAAACCAACCACGGTTAGTTGACTGCTGTTTAACGATATCTGGGAAGTAGAAAATCTCAGGAAAGCCGTATTAGTGGACAGTTAGATTATGGAACACGTCTGACTGCTCTATTGGAGTTTTTAGAGAGTTCTGCAGCAGGAAAATGGCTCAGGCTGATGTCTTTCAATGGATACTGCGCTGAGAATGGCGCTATAAACCGAGCACAAGCCATGCATTTCAAAACCATTCATTGTCGATGCTGGAACTCAAGTAGACCGCAATGCTGCTGGACTAAGAAGGAAGCTGGATTTACTATAAGAAGGTTATTATTAAATTGGAGAGGGTTCGGAAGAGATTTACCAGGAAATTGCCAGGAATGGAGGGCTTAAGTTACAAAAATAGGATGGATAGACTGGGACTTTTTTTCGCTGGAGCGTGGGAGACTGAGGGGTGATGACCTTATAGAGGTTTATAAAATCATGAAGGGCATAGATAAGGTGAATCGCAAGAGACAGGGTTGGGGGGGGAGGTTCAAAACTACGGGACATATTTTGTAAGGCGAGAGGAGAAAGTTCTAAAAAGCACGTGCAGCGACTTTTTTTTTACACAGAAAGTTGTTCATATCTGAAATAAATTGGCTGAGGAAGTGGTGGATGCAAGTGCAGTTATATTTACAATACATTTGGATAAGTACATGAATAGGAAAGATTTGGAGGGATATGGGTCAAACACAAGCAAATGGGGCTAGTTTAGTTTGGGAACATGATCGGCGTCGACTCATTGGACGGAAGGGTGTGTTTCCATGCAGTAGAATCGCTGCAGGCTTAAACGGATAGGGTAGGGTAGGAGTAATGGGTTTGGTGGGATGCTGTTCCGAGAGTCGGTGTGACCTCGATGGGCCTGCTTCCACATTGTAGGGATTCTGTGATAAACGGGGTGGAAAATTTCGCGCTGAGTACCAAGACCTAATCTGGAGAACGCACAGAAATTTACTTAATGGAAAAGGAGATCGTGCAAAACAGTGGAATCGTTCGATCAAGTGCGTTGCCACTTGAAACCCGAGACTCCCAGGCCTTGTGGCTTGAAATAAGAGTAGATGGAAGTAAGGATCCATGATTGAGGAAGGCGTTTATTTGTAGATATGGTGGAAATAAGCCCAGTTCGCTTCCGGATTTCGAGATGCTGTGGCAATATGCGAGGCGTAGTCAGGGTCTAGGAAGAGTGATGGTGAAGGCTCCAGGGCAGCAATCCCCCTCCCACTCCCACCACTACCCGTTATTGTTATGTGTCGAAAAGATTTGCACTTTGATCCTCAACCGGCTTAGTTATGCGATTAGCGCAGATTCCTTGACTATGAAATCTTGCCGTGGGTCACAAATACAGAGCCAGTACTTCAGAGGCGGAGACGCTAAACAACAAGAGCTCCCCGAGTGCTTTACGACGCCCATAATAATCACAACTGCAAATTCGCATCTGACGCACACACATACTCGCTGTTGAATACACCATCCACTTTCATAACAGGACAGGGCTTCAGCTGGTGACTGTGTGCAGCAGCACATTAGCTGTCGAACGACAGAAATGTCAGTTTATATACTGGAAACACACTCACACATTAAAAAAAATCTACCTGAATAACTCTCATAGTGGAGTTGAAATATAGTAACATTGCTTTCAGCACTGTTTTTTATTCCCTCGTCGAACTTGGACACAGGTGGCTGGCCAACATTTTATTACCCGTCCCCAGGTGCCCATGAGAAGGCGGTGGTGAATTGCCTTCTTGAAATGCTGCAGTCCACATGGTGTAGTTGGATCCTCAATGCCCTTACAGAGGAATTTCCAGGATTTTTGACACAGTCACATCGAAGGAGCAGGGATTTATCTCCAAGTTAGGATGGTGAGTGGCTTAGAGGGGACCTTGCAAACGGTGATGTCCTCATGTATCCTTCTGCCCCTGTCTTTCCAGATAATAGTGGTCCTGAGTTTGGAAGGTGCTGTCTGAGGATATTTGGTGAATTTCTGCAGTGCATCTGGTAGATATTACACATTGCTGCTACTGAGCGTTGGTGGTCAGGGAGTGGATGCTTGTGGATGTGGTGCCAATCAAGTAGGCTGCTTTGTCCGGGATGGTGTCAAGTTTTTTGAGCTTTGTTGGAGCTGCACCTCATCCAGGTAAGCGGGAATCATTCCATAAAACTTTGCAAACATTTCAAAATTTGGATGTAAGTAATAAACTCTCCGTCCAATTAATTTTATTCATTCACGGCACGTGGACGTTGTTGGCTAGGTCAGTATTTATTGTCTAGTCCTGCAAAACAGAAGTTTGTCTTGTGATGAAAAACTCTTCACTTGTATGGAAGAATTCGGCTCCAACAACATTCAAGGAGCTTGACACTATCCAGGCAAATTATGTCATTTGACTGGCACCACAAGTGTCAGTTACAATATTTATTCCTAATACCACTGAAGTAGAATGGCAGCAGAATGTCATTCTCCTTTCACACCACCCTCCAAACCCGTGACCCACCACTTGAGAAAGTGAGATGCCTTCTTGAACAGTTGAATTCCTAGGGGCAAACAGGCACAGAATGCTGTTAATAAAGAAGATCCAAGATTTTGACCCGGTGTTGCTGAAGAAACAGCGATATATTTCCAATTCAAGATGATGTGTGACTTGCAGAGAAACTCGCAGGAGGTAGTGTTCTGATGTATCTGTTGCCCTCGTCCTTCTAAGTGGATTTGGTCACAGGTTTAGTGGGTGCTGCCCTCTCCCACTTCTCAACCCTAAAAGTTAATTTAACTTGACAAATTTCCTTTAGATTTTTTTTCTTTCAGTGCCATATTTTAGAGTTGGTTCTTTAATTAATTAGACGATTTGACCACTCGTTTTTAACTGGTATTCAACATAGTACAAAATATTGAGACAAGTGTAATACATCACATTGAAATTTCTTGCAAATTAATAGACAAGACTAATCATGAACTACTAAAGTTTTCATTAATTATTTGACATTTTTATTATAAAATAAGTGAGAACGAGATTGCAAGCTAGAATATCACCCACGTTCTTAACTGAAGTTAGCATGCAAGGTTTGAACTGGCATTCCGGGATAATTTTGGATTGGCAACATACGGATGGATAAGATGGGACTGAAATTCTGACCCGTTCTTTAATGCGTGGGAATGGACAAGCTGTTTCTGAAAGGCGATCTGGATAAGATATCGTGTTCAGGACATTGTTAAGCTTTACAAAGTGAGAATGGGGTCAAGTCAAATCAAAAGTATTTCATTTCTTCAACTTTGAGCAGTCTAGAAAAGAAAAGAATTAACTTATTAGACAGACACAATTAATTTTAAACATTACACACGCTATGTAGACGTCGTTTCATTTACAAGACAAGATGCCTCTTTCTATTGATATAATCACTATGTGCAGGATCAGTTTGCTCAATGCATTTAACTTGAAAATGAGATTTATCATCTGTTGCACTTTTTAAACTAAGATGTAGCTGCAGTTACGTTCACAGGAACAAGTCGGGAGAAGACCATTCGTTCAACAACACAGCTGATCGGGAGATAGTAAGAACTGAGATAGTAAGTCTGAGATAACACAGTGTGGAGCTGGAGGAACACAGCAGGCCAGGCAACAAGAGAGGAGCAGGAAAGCTGACCTTTCGGGTCGGGACCCTTCTTCTGAAAATTCAAAAGGTCTGCTTTCCGGCTCCTTTGATGCTGCCTGGCCTGCTGTGTTCCTCCAGCCCCACGCAGCCGATCGGGAATTGGCATTAGTCCCATTTTCCTGACTGCACCCAAAAATCCTTAACTCACTTGTAGATCGCAAATCTATCTACCTCGTCCTTGAATACATTCAATGGCCAGCTTCTACCTCTCTCTGAGGAAGGGAACTCAGAAAATATTCCACTTTCTGAGATAAGAAGTTACTCCTCATCTTCATGTTTTACGGACGACCTCTTGTATTCAACAGTGCCAACTAGATCAAGATTCCTCATTGGGAGGAAAGGTCTGTCAGCATCTTACATATCAAGTCACCTCATAATCACATATATTGAAATGAGACCACTTATCATCCTTCTGAACTTCAAAAGGTATAGGCCCAATCCACTGAGTATTTTTTTAAAGAAATCCCCTTTATCCCAGGTATTAGGCGAGTGAAACTTCTTTCAACTGCCTCCAACGAAATTGGATCTCTCCTTAAGAATCAAACTGGTACACAATACCCCAGCTGGGAACTCACCAATCCCCTATACTTTGTAGTAAGACTTTACTACATTTATAATCTATTCAGTTTATATTAAAGGTAAACAGTCTATTTGACCTGTAAATGTTTGATACACTTTCTTATTCATGCACAAGGACATCCAAATCTCTCAGTACCATACATTTGTAGTTTCTCTCCATTTAATTAATATATAGTTTTTATAATCTCGCCAAAGGGAACACATTTACATTTACATTTTTTGGTCTATCGAATAAATTTTGTTTGTCCAGTCTCTGAACCAATTGGTATCCATTTCGAAACTATTTGCTTCTTCACAATTTATAAATTCACAATTTGCTTTTTTTTGTACTTATGTTTGAGTCAGCAGAAAATTTGATCCCCCAATAAAAGGTATTAATATAAATTGTAAATATTTAAGACTCCAGCACTGACTTTAGTGGCACTCCACTAGTTGCTTCCTCAACCTGAAGATGATCCAACATGTGTTGCTACTACTTACTCAATTGTCTATTTATAGTAGTGCATTGCCCCAACTACACTGGTTACTGGTCTTACTTAGTTAAACTGGAATTATGCGATGGCTACTACCACTTATACTCCTCCCGAGCCTCTGGAATCAGAACATTTACCCTTATAAATATCGTTGCCTTGTGGAAACAAAGTGTTTTAACATGATTTTGTTGGCAAACATTTTCAATCCACCACCCACCCCCCCACCACTCCCCCCACGCCCCCCACCCCCGCCTAAACAAACATTTTTATGATCATTCCTTCAATAATAGAAACGATATTTCAGGACTTTTTTCTTATCATTCCAAAATGTGAGGCTATTATTTTTCTATTGTTAACCCATAATTACGGGTTGAATGAGTAGATTATTGTTTCCTATCTATAGTTTAGTTGAACTGGTATATATTTTTAAATGATAATATTGATTATTATAATGGTGTGCAGTGGCATTCCACAGGGATCAGTGTTGGCTCCCTTATTGCTTGTGATATATAAGCAATGTAAATGAGAATGTGGGATGTGTGGATAGAACAGATGATAAGTCTGTTTGTGGATAATACAAAAATTGGTTGGGTGATTGACAGTGAGGCGGATTGGTCAGACCAGCTGATCAATGGTAGATGGAACTTGGCCATGATAAATGTGAGGTGATACACTTTGAAAGAAAGAACAAGATAAGGAAGTACTCAATAAGGGGCAAGACACTAGGAAGCTCAGAGAAACAGAAGGATGTCGAGGTGTTTGTCCATGAATCCCGGAAGGTGGCAGGACAGGTTAATAGGTTAGTTAAAAATACATACTGGATGCTTGCCTTTATCAGTCTTGGCGTAGTCTTTAAAAGCAGAGAGGTCGTTATGGAGTTATACAGAACTTTGCTTAGGCCTTGGTGGGTATACTGTGTACAGATCTGGTCACTACTCTGTAGGAAGGATACCATTGTACTGGAGGGGGTATAAAGAAGATTTACCAGGATGTTGTCTGGGATGGAGAATTTCACCTATGTAGACAGACTGCATAAGCTCCGGTTCTTTTTTTGGGATGACAGATGATCAAAGAGAGGGTGATAGAGGTGTAGAGGCCTTTGAGGGGCGTGGAAAGGTTGAATAAAAAGCAGTTGTCCCCTTTAATCCAGGTGTCAATAACAAGGAGCATAATTTAAAGGCAAAGGACAGTAGGTTAAGAAGGAAATTGAGGAAAAAATTTCTTTCACCCAGAGGTGGAAGAGGTCTGGAATGCATTGCCTGGGAGATTATTTGAAGCGGGGAAATTCACAATCCTTGAAAAACACTTGGATGAATACTTAAGTGTGACAATATTCAAGGTTATGGGCTCAATGTCGGAACTGGGTCTAGTGTAGGTGGTAACATATTTTTGTTGGTACAGCCTCGATAGGCTGAAGGGCCTCTTCTGTAGTGAATGATTCTATGGTTCAAGTTCTATTACAAACAATGAGTTTCACCAAATACGTACTACTCTCTTTATTTTTAAGTGGCTATGAACAATATTTGCATTCTTATCCTATGGTCTGGTTTTCTGAGCATATGCACAATGATTAAGGATATTGCAAGCTAAGAGATAAAACAGAAGAAGACCTCCATACCGGGGTTGAGAATGTCTATTACATGTCTCCACACTCTATATTGGGTAGGTCCTTTAAATGCTCCCAACGTCAGACTGCCTTCCGTTATTTTTGGTTGATACTCTTCTTCACTACCACTAGGAATATGAAATATTTAACATTCCAACATCAAACAAACACTTCAACATGCAAAATCATGATGCTTTTTGAGGAAAGGGGTGGGGTCACGCCATACCTCTGGTCCACAGACATATTCTCCTGAAACAGACAAAAACGCAAACGTTAACACATAACAGACTGATGGCAGTGCACAAATAGATTAAACAAGACACATGCAGGCGGCAAGATGGCAATTGATGTCGCAGATGAGTCAATGGAAAGCTGTGACAGAAATTTGTGCAAACAAGAATAGGGTCAACAAAAAACAGAAATGTGTTTAGGAGGTAATCAAACCCTAAAATAATGGAAGAGTGCACAAGTGAAAAGAAGAAAGGTAAAGACTTTGAAGGAACCACATCAAAATGTAGACACAGGGACATGAATCGGGACCACTCAATCTCTCAATACGGTTAGCAGACAGGAAAGAAGTAATGAGACCCTGAATTTCAAACACACCGTGGAGTTAAAGGATGTGCATCTTGCGGGTGGTGTAAAGTTCAAAAGTTAAGATTAACTACACATTGTGAGATCAGAATAAAGTAGTTTGTATTTTATTGAATGAAAAAAATGAGAGGGGAATGGGAAAATAGGCTGTAACACAGTGTTGAGATCATCAAGTTTAGATCCTCTGCCCCCTTGTTTGCCTGTGTCTCTGCACTCGTTTGCTTCTTTACTCGTTTCTTCTTTTAAAATTTCCTTTAAGTTGCATTGAGCTGGCAGCTATATTGCCCACTCGACACAACTTTGCCTTCTTGCTTGCTCTCATTACCAGTCTTGCACCACAAAGCCTTCTCTCGTTTCCCTGCCGCTCACCATATTACAATCATTGCATTTTTTTTCATCGCTCTATCTTCGTGTTTCAATTGCAGAAAACCTAGTGCATTTGGAAATGTTTCAGATGAAAGATCATGGGCCTGAATCTTAACTTTTACTTTCTTGGTCTCTCTCTCTCTTTCTCTCTCTCTCTCACAACACACACACACACAACACACACACCTCTTTCGCCTCAAATATGCTGCCAGGTCTGCTGAGCGTTTCCAGCAGTAATTCTTATTCCAAATTTCCACCAATCACAGTATTTGGCCTTTGAATTAGTTTGATGTCGTTGCCTCTTTCCACCAATCAAATTGACGCCTATGAGGTGCTGAATTTGATTGATCTAATCCAGGTTTGGCTCATTGCCCATTTCCTTAGAGAAAGAGGGAAAGCAATGCACATCTTGCCCTGATGATGGTAAGTTATGAAGCCAGCATTGAAGGTAGCGGAACGTTTGGAGCAGCAACCGAAACATGAGCATAGCATACTCTGGGATTCAAAAAATAGTGAAGACCAATAACAACGGAAGCTACGTCTAGAAAACAGCATGCATTTAACGAGAGTTCATTTGACCAAACTAGCCATCTTACCATTAGTAAACTAATTCCGTCACCCGCATTCAATTGCATCTCTATGTCTGACACCTTTTGCTGAGTGTCCTGCGAATTGCCTTGGATCTCTCGTAGGTTTGTCTCCATTCTCCCCAAAATATCGTCCTTTTCCGCATTTAATTCTTTGACCAAGTTGCGCTCCTTTTCATCCAGCAGACTGCGCAATTTCGAAAATTCAGTGTAGATGAGGGCCTGCAATTTGTTCGACTGCTCCTGTAAAAAGAAAACTGATTTGTTAAAGGAGGAGCAGAAACTATCTCCGGTTACCAGAACATTGATGTCCACACGGGTAAAAGTGCGTAATGGGAGTTCAGGTAACTGGAAATGGAGTGCCCAACACACCACTGGTCCAGGTATGACGGCTGAAATTTTACCTTAATTTCAGAAATGCTTTCCTGTTGCTTAAGTTCAAAATCTTGAAAAGAGCTTTTCTTCTGCTTCAGAGAAAATATAATTGTGTTGATTTTTTCCTGAGGAAATGAAATGGACAGGGAAACAAGTGGTTAAAGGAGAACGTGACAGGGCAAATTTACATTAATAATCCGTCACAAAGTGTTCACCTTGTACATGTCAATAGCTTCGTTCACCAGCATGAAATTATGGGATGTGTGGCTATTTTCGTCCCTCCTATCGAGACAGTTCACGCAGATTAATTTCCGTTCTGTTTCACAGAACAGTTTCACCTCCTCCTGATGCTCCTGGCAAAAGGGATGACGTCCCTTTTTCCCTTTCTTATCCCCTTTCGGGTTCACGCCTCTCACAGCCAGACCTTCCAGTGGCTCGATTGTCTGCGACTTCTTTCGTTCAACAGTCGCCCAGCATTTCGAACAGAATATGCGCCCTGCCGTTTGACTGCTGGACGCAAAGCAGTCGGCGCAGGCGGTGTGCCCACACTCCAGGACCACCCCATCGCTAACCATTTTACTGCAAACGAGGCAGTCACGAGCAGCTGTCAAACTCTTGTTCGGGTGCTCAGAGGTCATCATTCAGATTGTTTTCACCCTCTGTGGACGCTGGGCTATCAAAATTATGCACTGCGGATGAAGTGAGCGTGGATTTGCTATCGGTGCGCCGATTTTGTTTTTGGTCTTCAGCGCATGAGCGAATTGACATCGTAGGTTGTCTTTAAGTCAACTAGCAACTTTCCATATTGGGAATGCCAATAAGCTACTCCTAGTGCATCTGAAGGGAGGAGCAATACGCTGATGGGTTTAGCGCAGAGAGATTGAATCCGCGCTGGAACTCTGGCCAAATTCCTTCTGTATTGTCCATTCACACCCCTCCCTCTCGCCCACACAAGAATAAGTGAAATAGATTATCAACGCTCCTGCTCAATGTGGAATTAATTCTACATTCCGAGAGGAAGTGAACTGAATCTGCAGAGTTTGGGAATCGAGAGCGGGGCGGGAAGTGGTTAAAATTCCCTCGATCTGGGAGATGCAGATTTGCTGAAAAAATGAGGAAACACCAGAGAGAAGGTGGGGGCAACTGCTTTCTCCCGACTTCTGGAGGCCTTTGCGCAGTCAGGACACGGGATGCAGAAGGTGGAATTCCCGGGATAACCACCACCTGTTAGCAAGGTGGACACCAGCGACGTGCCCAATGCCCTCAAATGCCGTCAATGTTACTCTGGTTTCTCCATCAGCTTCCGCTCTGTACCCCGCAAACAACGCTCGATAGGTTGCGTAAAGATCCGTTTTCACACTAGCCACTTCACCGCCGAGATTTCTACTAACATCCCACCCTGGTGACGCACGGATGTATGATCCTCCCCATGTGGAAATTTCGGATCAATATCCCCTCACATTGGCTCACCTGGAGAATCTACTCGAGGGTAGCTTGGGGATGGTGAGACCTAGAGCGGGCAATTTCCCATGAGTACGCGCAGCTCACTCGCAAAACTCGCCAGCATCCAACGAAATGGCAGAGTATATTTGATGAGTTAATCTTTTGTTTCTTCAAATTGAGTTGTTCTTTCTCTCTCTCTCTCATCGCACACCTTGCCCTACAATGTTCGTACACAATTTAGGACCATTTCGGAGCTGATCTGGAGAAAGTAAATTGCATTGATACCTTAATAGACGAATCAGTCAGGAGACCCAGAACTATCAGTTGACTGACACATTCAGATGCATCCGCAATGGTATTGGACTCATGAATGTAAGGTTCTGTCCTGAGTTCATCTGTCTCCAAAAGTAATTTTTTTTAAAAATTGCGAAGCACGATTGAGGGGCTTTTTTTGGAAGAATATTGTCTGTGAATTTTGAATGGAGTGCTGCATGTTATTTGTAATATTTATTTGATGTGCAATTTAATTACAGGAATGTCAATACGTGAAGGCTTTGTAGCTTATCGGAATTTCGGTGAGTAGAGCCGGACTAAGCGGTGGGAAGGGGGCTGGTTCGGCGGGGTGGGGGTGCACAGTTTTTGTTCTGAAACGAGTGCAGCAGAACAATCTGCTTCCTCTCCCCAAGCATGTTTATTAATTCAGTGCAAAGAATGATCGTCGGAATTCGACTACCCTTGTCCAACTATCCCGTCACCAACCAACTTCCGAATCCTCCCTTCCGCCACCCACTCCATCCCCTCTCTTCCCCCGCTCCTACACCCCTCGAAGCCGTCACAAGCGCTGGCAATCAGCCAGAGCTTGGTATCTGTCTCCCAACGTCCTTGCAATTTCGAAGTAACCATCGCAGTACAACGTTGCAATTCTAAACAGGCGTCTTGTAATAACACTCAGTTACTTCGAGGCTGTGGTGACCTTGCTGAGCAACTTAACTGCATCAGCAGGGTCAGAGGCATTAGTTTGAAGCAACAATGAAACATGTCCCCTCATCCAGCGCTCGTGATCTAAACATCAGGGAAGAAGACTAATCGGCCCATCCAGATCGTGATTGCTGCTTGCGAGAGCAAGACAAATAGCGACACCCCTGGCTATTCCGCTCCAACTACGCCTCCAAACCACAATTCGCTTTCCCCAAAGGTAAACATTTTCCTTTCAAGTGCTTTGTCCAAAACGTTTGAAAAGTTACTAATCAATCGACATCCGATGCCACTTCTGATAACAATTCCTAAATCACATTAACACTATGTAAAGTCTATGCTCCACATCGTGTCACCGGTCTTTTGCTAGGGGTGCTGGTGACCTATTGGTATCATCGTTACATCTATTGATCCAGAAATATAGGTAGTATCCTGGGGACCTGGGTTTGAATCACAACATAGCAGATGGTGTGAATTGAATCCAATTCAAATCTGGAATTAGGAATCTAATGATGACCATGAATCAATTGTTGGGAAAATCCATCTGGCTCACTAACGTTCTCGAAGAAAGGAAATTGTTTTCCTTGCCTGGTTTGGACTACATGTGAGTCCAGACACACAGCATTGTGATTAACTTTTAAACTGTCCTATTGGCAGTTAGTGAGGGCCAATAAATGCTGGCCTAATCAGCGACGCCCCACCTTACGAATGAATAAAAAAGAAATGTGTTGGATCTTCCGATTATTCCATGAGAAACCTTCATAATTGTGAGAATGTCTGCTAAGTATCTACTTAAGCTCCTCGAAAGAGGGAAGTCCCAGCTAGAACAGGAACCATGATGGATATCTTTTGAAAAGTCATGCTAATGGGGTAGGCATACAATGGCACAACAGCAATCTTCTTTTGCAACCTCTTGATTGTTATTCCTCGTATGACAATCATTAGCGAATTCAGTTCCGAATCAAGCAAAGGTTGTAGGCTGTCGAGAAAGTAGTTGAACTTGTCCGATGCTTCTTAAATATCTTTTAAAGATTCAAATAGAGTTACAGGCCACTACAAGCTTCAGATACCTGGCTTAACACAGGTTGAAGGGTAGGGTAGCTCAGAGATCAAGCCCAGAGCATTCCACCACTATTCTCGTCAGCCTATGACTTTCCACGTGTTGTGAATAAACGAGAGATGGAATCGCCGAAATTTTTGGCATATTGTTCACCCGATCGTTTCGGCTCTCAGCCTAAAAAGAAAGGCGGAATCCTAGTCTTGCATTTTTTCTTGTCAGGTAGTGCAAAAAGGATTGTCCGGCAGGGAAGGCCCACTACATGTCCGGTCTGATATTCAGCTCCGTTGCAGTCAACGGAGGGCAATAACTGATGTGGTGTCCAATCGGAGGCTGGTGAGACATGGTCATTTTGATAGGCGAACCAAGTCGAAAAAAAAATCCTTCCTTGTTTGACGTTCCTGGTCACCAACATTCGAATATCTGAAATTAACTGGTAGTGATAGAACAGCCGGCCTGTTAATCCAGCCTCAGAGACAAGATGGCCAGAATACCAGGAATAAATGTTCCAACCAGTTTTGCACAACCCCGCCAAACTTCCTGCCTTCCCACTCAAACAATCCCCCAGGAGAAGCTAATAAAAAGAAGCAGGCTTGCACGTGAAGGATCAATAAGAGGAAATATTTCCAACAATTCATTTCTGTAAATCATTCCGGCGCTTGCAGGCAAGAGATGACATTGGTCACTATTGCACAGATGCGCATATCAACCCTTACAGAGGAAGACTGGAGAAACTGGCGTCTGCTGATTTCTCTCCCCGTCCCTGCAAGCAAGCTGTTGGTTGTAGGCGCTGTATGAAGACACTCCCGCGAGGCAGCCTCACGAAATAGTCTATGAGCTGCGCCAGGCAGTCCGACATGGACGGCAAGTAAGGAGATGATACTTTCGTTAGCCCTTGTGATAAATTGTTAAGGTAAAAACCGACAAGGAAATTAAATCTGAATGCCCAAATGAGGAGATGGTGATGTGGTGGCAACCTTGTAATCCTCTAGGGACACGGGCTCGATTCCCACATTATCAGCTGGATTTACAATCATATCGATAACAAAAGGTGTGGGATTGAAAGTTGTTCTCGGTGATGAGTATCATAGATCGTAGTGAAAACAAATACATTTGGACAACATATCTGGTTTACGAATGAGCTTTAGGGACGGAGGCTGCCACTGTTACCCGGCCTGGCCTGCACCTGACTTCATGCTCATAGCAATGTAATTAGCTCAAAACTAAATCCAACAAGTTCCCGGAGCTGTAGGGCAATAAGGACGGGCAAAAAAATCACAATCGGCCGTGCCAGCATCCTTTCCATGTGGGAGCTTCCTGATTATCCACATGTTTTGGGAAGTAACGGCTGCGGAAAAATATTAAGTAACAGCGAGGTAAAGCCGGAAATTCACCTCCATAGCCAGCAAAATATAAATTACTGCAGAAGTTAGATGTTTCTTGTGCTTTTAAAAACAAAAAATAAAATAATGGGACTTTACAAAGCCCGTCAGTAAAATAAAGTACTTCAAAGTTAAACCAGGAAGTCCGATAAACGAGATTATTTCCACGAAAGTGTGGATCTGTTGTGTAGCGTCAAAGTTAAATTTAACATCACTGGTGTCAGTTCCAGTGAATGCACGAATGATGAAAACGCGCTCGATCCCTACCTCTGACCTCGGAGGCCAGGGTTCAAGTCCGACCTGTTCCAGAAATGTAACATAACGTTGCTGAACAGTTTGATTGCAAAATATCTAAAATAAAAAAGGAAAAACAACGAAATACATGTTTAGTTACATCTGCATATCATGAACGAGGCAATTTGTAATTTTACTTCTTCGTTTAGTTAACAGTAGCTTACTGTCTCGGTGATTTAAGAATTACTGGCTTGGGGAAGACGAATAAATGATCTGGATTTTGTTTTCTAACTTGGATTTTTTCTTGTTTCCGAACCAGCTCTTTCTGAGCGCCATTAAATGCGATGGAAGCCGAACACACTCCTTGCATTGCATGACAAAAGATGCGTAATTCATCCGAGTAAGGGCCAGGATCGATCTCCTTCGGTACCCCCACCCCCCATACGCGCTAGAGAAATCGCGAGATAAGCGCCAGTTCTTCCCTGACAACACTTGCTGAAAGCTGCAAGCTCTTTGGCCACGCAACTATTATCTCTGATACTACAGCGGAGAGCGGCGGGGCGACCACTATTGCGCAGCAACAGTGAAGCTGAATGCAATTCGAGGCAGGAAGCAGTGGAGCCGACCATGGCTTCCGGATCGTCAAGTCTAAGCTTGGGAGATGAACTGAATTGCCCCATTTGCCTCGATATCTTTGTCGATCCAGTGATGCTAGAATGCGGCCATGACTTCTGCCGTCAGTGTATCTTACAGTGTTGGGAGAAAGAGAAGAAAGCCTTCTGTCCAGAGTGCGGGGAGGTATTCCGAGAAAAAAACCTGAAAGCCAACAGAGCTTTGGGGGTCTTGTCCAACAAAATTCGGAGCTTGAACATAAAGCAGCCAGTGGAGACCAACAAAACTTTCAAACCCTTTTGTGATGAGCATCAGGAAGAACTGAAGCTGTTTTGTGAAACTGACAAGAAATTGATCTGTGTGATGTGTCTGGACAGGAGAGACGGACGGAGCCATAAATCCCACAACTTCATGCTGATAAATGAAGCGGTCGAGATTTATAAGGTAAGGCAGGAAAGGGTGATGCCTTGATTCTGAATTCGTTGCTTCGTTCAATTTGTGAGTGTGTGTATGTGTGTATAATTTGACAAGCCCTTTCCCCTCTGTCCTTCTGCGGCAGGAGAAAATGAGAGCGAACCTCCAGGCACTGAACCAGAAAAAAACTTCGATCCAAAACGTCTTACTGAAGCAGCAGCAAAGCATCTCGGAAATTCAGGTAACTTTGTCACCCTGTGGAATTGCTCAGGTCAGCTTCTCTTGCGTTCACCCCATAATCACGTGGCAACGTTGCCTCTTCTTTGTTTGACACAGGAACAGTCCAGCATTCTGCAGAAGCACATCTCGTCAGAATTTACCAAACTGCGCACGGTCCTAGACGAGAAAGAGCGGACTCTCGCCAAAGAGCTGGGGGACCAAGAAGAGGATATCTTAAAGAAAATGGAGTCCAATCTTCGGGACATTCTGGAGCATCTGAATGAGACGGAAGAGAAGCTATCAAACGTCCAATCGCAATTAAATCAACAAGATGCCTTCTCCTTGCTCAAGGTAAGAATCCTGACGGGTGCTAGTCAAATGAATGTGACCTGTCAGCGTGTTCCAGATGGTTAAGGAGAACGTTGTTGAAGACATTGTTAAGGAGCAACATGAAAAATACTTTCAACACTTGAAATTATTATGTCTCTAATTCCTTTCACCTCGTTCTGCGGACTGGCCTAAAGGGCTCAGTGCCTGCAACTGTACAATGGGATAGTTCCAGTTCAGGTTCATTGGAAATTCTGTGTTGAAAGAAGTTGGCGGAGGTGAGTGTTGAAGGGATATTTCACTGAATCATAGAATTGTTCAAGCCCAGAAGGCCATTCGGCCCATCGTCGCTGCACCGGCTTTTGGAGTGTGCGAGTCAGGTGGTGCTGTTGCCCAATTTTATTTTCTATTTTCAGATAACTCTCTTTTACAAAGTCTTCATTGAAGCCGCCTCCACCACAGTCTCAGACGGCGAATTCTAAATTGTACCCAATCCCTGCCTGCAAAAGTTCTTCCACGTGTCGTTTTTGTTTCTTAAGCCAATTACTTCAAATCTGATCCGTCATGTTTCGAGTCTTGCATGAGTAGCAACAATGTCTCTCGATCAGTTCAGCCCAGATACCTCGTCGGTTTTGAGTACGTGCGTCAAACCTTCTCTGGGTCTGGCTGTTTAGCTACTTGCACGATTTCTCCGATGTTCACACCGAACTGCGTTTAAGGGGAATGTTGGAGAACGGCCCTCTCCTTACATCCTATAAATCTGGCTCATCTCTCACTTCTGTTAGTTTAAAACTCCTATCTCTGCCTTTCATTCCTAAAGTCCCAATTTGCTTTAAGGGATAATTTCTCCACCTTTGAAAAGATTTCCACGGTAAGATCACTATCATCCAAAATCATCCAACGCTCCGTCGCAGTCTTTGAAGATCTACCATTGATTTCTTGAAATTGGGATAAATTTCCTCGGGGCGTTCTCTAGCTTTAAGGACAACTCAGTCCTAATGTCAACAAACAGCTGGAAAAGACCCAGGAATTTCCCTTTGCTCTGGTCACTGGGATTTCTCCCTAGCTGCCACGGAATTTAAGTTATCAGATCGAAACAAAACCTTGCGTACAATATTCTCGATGTGTGCTTCTGAATTTTCGCTGCCCAGTTGAGTAGCGAGTTATAGAACAATAACCTTTTGCCACAAAGGAAGTGGGAAGCCATCCGATTCTTGGCTTGAATGTAGCTGGAGGAATGTAGAAGCAACTTCGTTGCTTAGTTCTCAGATTCTAGCTCTGTTTCCGCTTAGCACCCCCCCCCCACCTCCCAACCCACTCCACCACCTCAGATTCAAATAGGCAACCTTGTGACCATATTTACCTTCCCTCGTCTGTCATTGAAAATCTTTTAAGCAACTTTAGAAGGAAATGCAGGAACTTAATCTGTGTGAGACGTGAGCCATGTAGGCCAAAAGATAGTTCCAACCATAGCATTGAACTCACGATTATTTGTCATAGAGGATGACGATTAACTCATCGATGTTGCAGTTATCTGTTTCACTTCAAAATGGCTGATTTTCTGACATAGGTTAACGTCTCCTGGTAAATTAAGGAACAGAGGAATGCAATACCGACCTGTCCACGAATACCAAAATCAACTACTCTAGCGCGTTCGAATTTGAACATTCGTCTTTAATATTTTGCTTTCATAACTATGTTTCTGTCCCTTGGGGGTTTATGAACTGGGCTGATGACAATTGCGACTTGCTATAGTGTTTCTTATGGTGCATCACCCGTCATTTGTTGCGACCGTCCGAACGCTGTCAGGACCAATCTCTCTTTTCTTTACTTGCAGGAGGATCCGGACAAGGGGAAGAGGTATGCATCACCTTCCATTCAATTAATGCAGATATAATAGCAGTTCCAAATTTTGCTACTTGGTTTCAGTATCTAACCTTTTCCTTTTTACATTATTAGTGAAGCAAATTATCTGAATACGGTCACAGAAGGCAAACTTCCTCTGGGGTCATTCAAAGGACCTATCCAATTCAAAGTGTGGAAGGATATAATGGACGTAATAACCCCTGGTAAGCTGGCATTTTGTTGCCGATTAAATAAAACCATCAGTGAGTGCAATAAATTCAAACACGCGAGGCAACAGAATTTGAACATGGCTTCTTTAAACCTGTATCTTTAACTTAAAACGGCATATAAAGGGTCGACATGCAAGGACACATAGTAAGTAGAAGAGCATAGGACAAAGGGGAAGCAAATGGAAATCGAGAGTCCAAGATTAAGGTATAATAGCGTTAAGGTTTTGGAAACAGAAAACGCAATAGAATGTAATCCACCAGCCTTACCTCAAATGGGGAATAACTAGTTAGTTGATACAAAATATGTATCTCTGCTTCAATTTATTGCAAAAATGTAATATCACAGGCCATCCCAGTTCCTTCGCCTCCGCCGCATCTGCTCCCAGGATGAGGCATTCCACTCCCGTACATCTCAGATGTCCTCGTTTTTCAAGAACCGCAACTTCCCCCCCTCAGTGGTCGAGAACGCCCTCGACCGTGTCTCCCGCATTTCCCGCAACTCATCCCTCACACCCCGTCCCCGCAGTAACAACCAAAAAAGAATCTCCCTCGTCCTCATGTACCACCCCACCAACCTCCGGAAAACAACGCATCATCCTCCGACACTTCCGCCATCTGCAATCCGACCCCACCACCAAAGACATTTTTCCCTCCCCACCCTTATCTGCTTTCCGGAGGGAACACTCTCTCCGTGACTTCCTTGTCCGCTCCACACTCCCCTCCAGCCCCACCACACCCAGCACTTTTCCCTGCAACCGCAGGAAATGCTACACCTTCCCCCACACCTCCTCCCTCACCCCCATCCCAGGCCCCAAGAAGACTTTCCATATCAAGCAGATGTTCACCTGCACATCTGCTAATGTGGTACACTGCATCCGCTGTACCCTCTGCGGCCTCCTCTACATCGGGGAAACCAAGCGGAGGCTTGGGGACCGCTTTGCAGAACACCTACGCTCGGTTCGCAATAAACAACTGCACCTCCCAGTCGCGAACCATTTCAACTCCCCCTCCCATTCCTCAGACGACATGTCCATCCTGGGCCTCCTGCAGTGCCACAACGATGCCACCCGAAGGTTGCAGGAACAGCAACTCATATTCCGCTTGGGAACCCTGCAGCCCAATGGTATCAATGTGGATTTCACAAGCTTCAAAATCTCCCCTCCCCCTACCGCATCCGAAAACCAGCCCAGCTCGTCCCCGCCTCCCTAACCTGTTCTTCCTCCCACCTATCCCCTCCTCCCACATCAAGCCGCACCCCCATCTCCTACCTACTAACCTCATTCCGCCCACTTGACTTGTCCGTCCTCCCTGGACTGACCTATCTCGTCCCTACCTCCCCACCTGCACTCACCTTTACTGGCTCCATCCCCGCCTCTTTGACCTGTCTGTTTCCTCTCCACCTATCTTCTCCTCTATCCATCTTCTATCCGCCTCCCCCTCTCTCCCTATTTATTTCAGAACCCCCTTCCCCTCCCCCATTTCTAATGAAGGGTCTAGGCCCGAAACGTCAGCCTTCCTGCTCCTATGATACTGCCTGGCCTGCTGTGTTCATCCAGCTCTACACCTTGTTATCTCAATGGCACAGTAAATTCGGATTATCGTAACAGTGTCGTCGAATTGCTGAAAGATCAATGAACTCAATTCCACGACGCCTTTATCAGGGCCCTGTACAGGATTTCACTTCAAGTACTGACAATTTATTTTCGAAAGTTATTACTTTCCCGTTTCCATCACTGTTTTATGCATTGACTTTTTAAAAATCTCTCCTTCCTCTAGTGCTTTTACTAGTGTATTGAAACGTGTGTAACCTGATTATTGAGCCTTCTGCTACTAATGGTTTCTCTTTATCCATTTTTCATTCATTGCCCTTTTACGATTTTGAGTACACCTTCTAATTCTCTGCCGACTAACCGTCTCTGTCTAAAGAAAAACAACCGAACCGCTTTGGTCTCTCTGTTTGGCTGAACTCCCTTCTGCCTGTCACTATTGCAGTGCAACCGCCATCAACCCTTTCCAAGGCCTTGACGTCTTTCTTATAAAGTGCTGTCCGGAATTGGACATAAAATACCAGCTGGCGTCAAACCAGGGATTTTCCAATGTTGAGTACAACCTTTTCTTTTCTACCCCATTTTAGTTTTAGAAAGCCGAGCGTTGTTGAAAAGTACTCAGATTACCCTGCCATCTTCAAAGCCATTTGTACCCGCATTCTCCTGTCTTTCTCTTGCCGCACCCCCTTTAAATTTATGACAATCACAGTTCCTCATTCTTCCTACAAAAAAACAAGTCACTTGCCCTTGTTTGGGTTAAATTAAATCTACAATATCCCTTGCCATTTTACCGGGCTTCCCGAGAACTCCTGAATTCTGTTATCGCCCGTTTGCAATATTTCCGAGTACTTTTTTTCCCCTAGACAAAATTTGATACCTGTGCTTGCGATAAAACCTTGGTTAATCGAAAAGCTCTGACTAAATGCAAAACAGGTTGCTAATTTGTTTTTGTCCGTTTTGCTCTACATACCAAGATGGATTGGACATACACCTGTTTAATTGCATGAATAATCGCACAAAGAAAGTACAAGACGCTTATTTTACGTTTAGAAAGATTTTCCTTTGCACCATGGATGATGTGCATACGTTATATTTTGGGTTGCAAAAAGGAAACCGATTAGATTAGCAGCTACAAAAAGCAGGACTGACAGTCATCAGAAAACTCTCTGTCCAGCATTTATGGGGTAACTTTAACGTTTGGCTGTTCGGTGAATTCAGCGATATTCAGTTGATTGCTGTCAAGTCCCATCTATGGTTTTCACTTGAGTTAATGCATTTTTGTCACCCCGCTTTAGACTCTCCTGTAAGTGCAAACAATAAGTTTATCAACCTACTATGTCAACAATCTTTGCCATTTAGTCAGGCCATCCCACGCTTTTTTTTTCTACTCCCCTAACGTGTTCTATCTTCCTGCACAGTAATGGCTTAAAGAAAAGGCCATTCTGTTGTCTGCTTCGTGACTGCAGTCAAAATGGCATTTATCACAAAGTGCCAGTAAGGCAGGCCAGAAAATCAGAGACGTGCTTTAACGTTGTTTGAAGAGTGATTCGATCTTAATGTGAAGTTTCAGCCAGAGATCTGTCATTTAAGCCTTACCAACTCGGGACTAAAGATAATGTCAAAGTGACCGCAGTTTACTTTTTCGGATGAAATCTTAAACGGGCGTCAAGTATCCAGTGGCACCTTGTGGAATCCGGCAAAGAATATTTGAACTGTCCAGTTTGACGGAAACGGGGTTTATGACAGTTTGGGATAACAAGGTGTGGAGCTGGATGAGCACAGCAGGCCAAGCAGCATCAGAGGAGCAGGAAAGCTGACGTTTCGGGCCTAGACCCTTCTTC
>NC_063366.1:19611746-19660857 GCF_021869965.1 Rhincodon typus | reverse complement strand
CCCCTCCCCCATTTCTGAAGAAGGGTCTAGGCCCGAAACGTCAGCTTTCCTGCTCCTCTGATGCTGCTTGGCCTGCTGTGCTCATCCAGCTCCACACCTTGTTATCTCAGATTCTCCAGCATCTGCAGTTCCTACTATCTTTATAACAGCTTCCCTACTTTTTGTCGGTTCCACAAGACACCATATTTCCTAGGGTATCCTCAGGAATTAAAACTTGATCCGAATCAATAGGAACCAGATTCCCGCCTGAAAAAGGGAGTCCTCCAATGTACCTTAACGTTACGTGCCATTTCCATGGATAACTGGACGGAGCATGCATGGATATCAGTATCGAACAGTGGGGAAAGCATGTGAGGAAAGTTTTTTTTTTGTTTAATGTCAGTAAGACCAGAGAGCACAGGGATAACCCCTTCCGGTCGGACAGAAAATGTGGAGACTCACTAAGATATGGGGGGACTTAGTGCCTTTAAGCCGAACCACCAAGCGTGGACTTCCAGATGTTTGTTGACCCTGAGAAGCCATGTTGCACGCGCATGCGCTTTCGTCATGGGAACAGTGCAGGAGGCAGAGTCAAGCCCTAAAAGTGGCTTCTGGTCTCCGGCCGAAGGAAACGAACACATGCTCCACCTCTGAGGGCAAAAAGCACCCCAGGTTACTATTTCGGGGGGAAAAACAGTTTTAATCTGGGCAACATTATAGCTGCCCATAAAAATATCGTGAGTCCAACTCGTCATAGTTGTGGCCAGTTTAGATCTGATCCTCGAGCCCGTGACATTGACCGCAATGTAACTGAATATGCTACGAGTTCTACAGCTGCCGGAAGACGGAATATCGGCTTCTCTGCCTCCGAACTCGAGGAGTTTGGCTCCATTATTTATTTGCCTTACACATGAACCAAATGAGCTTTAAACAACCTTGGGTGCACTTTCTGTCTAGGCCGACATTTATTGCCCATACCCTATGTCACTAAGAAGCTGGTGGCGAGTTGCCATCTTCAACTGCCACAGTGCTTGGGATAGCCCAAGACTCAAAGGGGATCTTGAAGGTCTTGAACGGAACCGCCTTTGCAAACAACAGCCATAAGATATTAGCTTCACCCCGATTTTCTTTCCCTTTGGGTTGAATGCAGATTTGCTGCATCCTTCCTCGCGCAACTGTCCGCAACCAATTGTTTCATTTATTTATTTCTATTCTTACATGAGATACGTGCATCGCTGGAAAGGGCAACAATTACTGTCTATGTTTAATTTCCCTTCAACTGGGGGATTTGTCAGGCAATTTCAGAGAGCAGTTAAGGGTCAACCATATGACTGTGTGTCTGGAATCACAAGTGGACCAGACCTGAGCAAGGAGAACAGGTTTCCTGTCCTAAAGGATCAGAAAACCAGATGTTACTTTTTTACACCAATGGATGACAGCTGCCATAGTCATCATTACTAAGTCGAGTTTTCAGTTCCAGATTAAAAATAATATAATCAGCCTGTTCAGAGATTTTATTACAGACGTTTGAAGCAAATGGGACTTGAACCCGAAGCTCCTGGCCTAGCGGGATGGACACTACCACTGCGCCACAAGGGCCCTAGTTTCAGACTTTTCGTGGTAGAAATCAACTTCCATCAGCTGTAAAAATGGGACTTCACCCCACGTGACCAGACACCTAGCCTGGGCCTCTACAATACAGCGCGTTTGTACAACTACAGCCATCCCACCCCCAACATCATCAACTTCACCCCGAACCCATTCATATCAATAAATTTATATAAAAGGGTAATTTAAATCGTTTACCCGCACAGCTTCCATCCCGATGAGTATCAGACAGTTTCGGATAGCCAGAGTGTGCTCTGTTTAAAATTAGATCCCCTGCCACCCAACCAACCACAGTAGAGAAAACAGGGCGCAGAAACAAAACTTGCTTTACACTACAAAAAAAACGAAAGAACTGCGGATGCTGGAAGTCAGAAACAATAACAGAAATTGCTGGAAAAACTCGGCAGGTCTGGTAGCATCTGGAGAGAAATCAGAATCAACTTTCGGCCCAGTGACGCTTCTTCAGAAGTTCTGAGGAAGATACTGTCAGACCCGTTGTGTTTTTCCAGCAATTACTGTTCCTTGTTGCTTTACACAACAACCCGCTTCCTTACATAATCATTGACGAACCATTTTCTTTCATCTTCTCTCAGCACCCGCTGCCCTGACTATGGATCCGACCACAGCGCATCCCCAGCTTGTTCTCTCCGAGGACCGGACCAGTGTGAAACTCATGGATAAAGCGCGGGCGGCCACGGAACCTTCGGAAGCGTCTGACCGCGAGCTTAGTGTCCTGGGATCCGTCGGATTCACGTCAGGGCGACATTATTGGGAAGTGAGCGTGGGAAACAAAACTGCGTGGGACATAGGCGTGGTTAAAGATAGCTTCCGAAAGCGGGGCTCGAGATCGGCACAAGATGCGGGATACTGGATTTTTGGGATGAAAAATGGTAGTGAGTATTGGGCTTCCACAGCCAATCCCACGCGTGTTCCCATAAATACAAAGCCCAAGAAGATCGGGGTGTATTTGGACTACGAAGGTGGACAGTTATCCTTCTATAATGCGGTCAACATGACCACCCTGTTTACATTCATTGACTCATTTTCGGGCAAAGTATACCCTTACTTCAGCCCTGGATCTATCGATGACAGGAAAAACACGGATCCTCTAATAATCAATCAAAACAAGAACCTTTAACATGTACAGTCCTGGTATTTATTTCTTCAGAGTCCATTGTAGACAAGTTTTACTCTCGAGTATTTATGTGTAATAACCTCAATTGTAGATTGTTTTTTAACTTGTGTGGTTTAGAACACGCTTCCCTCCGGCGGCCATGTTTCATTTTCTCCCTCTCCACCTCCGTATTAATGAGGTCAATGGAGACAGAATTTTATAACAGCCTATTCCTACTGCTACGCTTCTTCCTACGCTACTGATTCTCTGGAGCATGTTCTTAACTCATGACAAAACCCTTTCACTTACGGAGTTGAAATCACTTTGTCTCCCTCGATTTTCTGTTTAACCTCTCCTAGACGTATTGCTTTGTTCCGTGGTTTATATTGTTACATCCTCCCTGATATTACATACTATACTCCTATCTTTCGTCCTCTGTCATTCGTGCTATATCTTTCCGCTATTTTATAGCTCCATCTGTGTTTTTCTAGTCATCTGCATCTAGTTTTATCCTACTTTCCCTTTTTATGTAGATTCATTTTTCGTTTATTCCGTAGCTGTCTCTTGTTTGAATGGTTTTGTCACTTATCCATGGTGATGCTTTCCCTCACTTGGGAAATGAGTGTTGATGTTGTAACATGCGCCTATTGACGTAGTCCAGAGCTTTAGATAATGCTTGCAGACTTGTAATAGCCCTTCCCATCACGTGGTTGTTGATAAGCAACCTGCTTCGCTCCGTTATCAATACTCTTTCTTTGGTCATCAATTCCTCAGATGGGACTAGGACCTAGAGATATTGAGTCAAGGCAGGACTTTACCCACTGCGGCACAATACCCTGCCGTAAGTATCGATACACTGCCTTAAAGTTGTTCTTTCCCTCAATTGAGTTCCAAAATACTTCCCCTTCTATCATGGAATTCATGCAAATTCTGAAGCCCAATAGGGCAAATTGTCAAAAAGACTGTACAGTATGTAGCTGCCTCGTGGTCGTCAACAGTATTGATAAACTACGCGAGCCTATCATTTCTGAAGAAGGGTCGAGGCCCGAAACGTCAGCTTTCCTGCTCCTCTGATGCTGCTTGGCCTGCTGTGTTCATCCAGCTCCACACCTTGTTACCTCGAGCCTATGATAGTTTCTTTTTGGTCCGCTATAGAAAGCCAAATGTTTACCTTCTAGCTTTTGGTGTTATTTGTTCTTCTTGTTATTATCATGAGCTACCCAATATTCGTGTTTGCTCATGAAAAAAAAACATGCTCTCAGAAATTGTACAACCAGAAATTAGCATTATAGCAGTATTTGAAATTCCTGTATCCAGGATTTTAGTACTGGTGCTAAAACGTTTCGGCAAGTAGCAGAGATTGACATTTCAGGTCAATTCGGGATTCTAATAATTCACTTACTGAACCGTTGATTTGCGTCCACAAGTCATTGGCACTATCTAAGAGAATCTGCAAGATTTCGTTCTGGTTTGTTGTTAGGGTAGATTTTTCTGAATTTCTCTAGTAGATGTGTCCATAAACATATTGATAAAGATTCATTTTCTTCATATTTCCACCTGACTATCAAATTATGCAGTGCTGTACTGGGGAAAAAGTTCAATCGGTAAATGCCTGTCTAAAATGGGATGAAGATGTTTAAGACGACAGGACAGGGAATTATCGGAAGAATTCTGAAAATTACTTTTCCGAAATTACATTTTCATACCATTTCCGTCTTAATCAAGTGAAATCGCAGTAGGCATGGGGAGTGTTACGGGCGTGGGGATTGGCGGGGGGCAGATTTTAACCAAATTTACCGCGTCATGAAAGTAATGAGATGGATTTCAACATTGGTTTTACACTCCATCCAATGTAAGTGTCCCTTGAGGGCATTGTCCCTTTCAATTGAGCAGGACCAGATGCTCTTCAGAAAGCACTCTCATTGCATATGAAGTTATTCGGATACGGTAACAGAGTGGTTTATCCGTTTGCTGGAAAAATGGATCCGATAAAAGATTTACCACAAATGTTAATGTAGAATACAGACGGATTGACAGGCTTATTATGGTGTTCATTTCCTTGGACTGTTCTCAAGGGAATGCATATTGTAGATAATGCACATACACACAACAACAAAAATCTAACAAATGTGTAATGACACGGTAAGATAGTTGTTACATTCATATTAACACTACCACGCAGAGCTCTTAAATTATCAGCACTTTGTTGATGTCATCTCAAAACTTTAAATAAAGGAACAATTTACCATTTAGTTGGATGATACATTAAACTTGTGATTGTAAAGACAACAATAAAAATATTATGGCATAGCACATCCCACACAATTTATGAATATTTTTTGTTTCATTTTACTTGATCGGTGATAGATATATTTTCATATTTTGTTTATTTTGGATTGAGAGTTTGAAAATGAGCTACTTTGATAAAGATTGCAAGAACATCGACTTTCCTACGACTTGGTCACCAGAGCACAAAGTTAAGATGTCCACTTAGAGAATCAGAGGTTACGGTGAGCTTTTACAAAAAAAAAAGAAACGACTGTTGGGAGAAGGGATAATCCCTCAAAGTAAAAGTCTTTGCATTATTCACTTGTTCAAGGAAAGGATAATTATTTTTCGGAGGAACGATTTATGGGATAAACCTAGGAAAGAACAATGAAGTATCAAAGTGCCGTTGCGGCCCTCATTGGCAAATCGGCCACTTTCTGTGTTGCAAAGCTTCGGTACTCTGCTTGGGCAAAACATAAGTAATATCAATATACAAAATATATGTTCTGCCTCAGAACAAATTATTTTTCATTCACAAACAAAAATAAGAAATGTTGGAAAAAACTCAGCAAGTCTGGCAGCGTCTATGGAGAGAGCACCAGAGGTGACGTTTCAAGTCCAATATGACTCTTTTCAGATCAGTATCCGCAGTATTTATTACTTTTTATTCAATATTGTGCAAAGTTAATTGATCCCTTGAGGCTCTTAGAAATCACAGGAAGTCCCTTAGGATTTGATTTGATTTGATTTGATTGCATATTTTGATGAATTTAAGATGCCTGTGTCTGATTTTCTTTATTGAGTGCTCAGATCACCTGTTTAGGTCTGGTCCTTGATCCAGTTGCAGGGGATTTCCAAGTGGATTCTCGGCCGGGATCTTACTGAGATCAGTAGGACGGTGTGCGCATGGTCTTGAGCAGTACCAGAGGAGAGGCTTCCCCACCCCCACCCAGCCGTTTCCCGTAAGTAATGGCATATCAGCCATTTCTATGACAGAGTGAATCCTTTCCCAACAGTCCAAAAAAATGTTTAGCTTCTCTCCAGAGGGAGTAGGTTGGGTGTTGCAGCAGGTCACTGCTATTTTACAAGCTTGCCCACGCCATGTGCAATCGTATTTATAACATCTTCATCCTCACAACTCACTGCAATTCGAGTGATGTCCTCCCACATTTGGATGTTGGGGGCAAATTCTGAATTCGCCTCAAAACGGGGCCAGAAGGGTAATTTGGTGCAAGAAGTTTGACCCCCTTCTGTAGCGAGCCAGCGGTAAAATTGATGTGCGGCAAGGTGCAAAAGCAAAGATTTTATTGTTTCTTGTGGTCAGGCAAAAACAAAAATGTGGAGTGCAATGAAAATATTTACATTTCCCGAGCATCCTCAAGTCGTCAGCGATTGTTAGGTGCTGAACATGATCGAGAAACTGAACTCAAATTGCAACTTATCATCACGGCTCATGCAATCGTTTCGGACATTATTTGCATTTTTAGAAAGTTATAGTGGGGTAAAGTCAGTGCAACCATTTGCAGTCATGTCTGCAAATTGAATCGGGCGGAAAAGCAGACGGCCCAAACCTCGGCTGGATATTTTCTGCTCAAAACTCTTTGAAAAATAAGACTTGCATGTATATCACGCTTCACCAGCACCTGATATCTCTAAGCAACGCAGTTCTTCTAAAGTGCCCTAGCTGTTCAATGTAGAAAGTGCGACAGCCATGCTGCCAGAGTCCGCAATCAGCAATGAGCCAATGATCTGTGTCGGTGGCGCTGGGTGAGAGTTAAACATTGCTCGGGAGAGCAGTAACTCCCTGATATTCTTCAACTTACAGCTGTGGATTTTTTTTTAAATATATTTAAAAGAGAGGGTATGTATGTGCTCGGCGAAAAAGACAGTATCGCCAGCCACGAGCTTCATTCTCAGGTCCTGGAATGGGACGTGATCAGAATCTTTAAGCTGCAACTGAGCATCGAACTGCGATACAGTTCGCACTCAAAGGAAGCATCATCTAGCTTTACGTCCTTATTATGATGTGGTGGAATGCTCCACGAAACAAATGGACCTGGTTATCTGCTACAGTGACGTGTAAGCTTGCATCAATGGGTAGCACCCTGACCGACGGACAGGAAATTTCATTATTTTGACTCCGTCTGATTACCTATTCAATGCAACAATGAGATAGTGTTAGACTTGCAACTGGCATGGCAGACGAGTCTTCGAGTATGCAAAATACCTGCACTGCACCTTCGTTGAATGAGTGCGGTTTCTCTAAGTTGGGATGAATGGGCTCACAGTAATTGATCTCGGGCGAGAGACTCCAACACTCCGCGCTTCATCCAATGGTCAGTTTCATTAAAGTTAATGACCAAAGCAATTCCAATTATTTTTTAACCGATGCCAACTTCCATCCTGGTTTTCGCCAATTCTTTCTCAAAATTACCCACCTTTCTGCTCTGGGCACTGCTGACCATTGATTTGGTACATTGTATATTGTATCTTTATCTGGAAACTGACATATCTGCTCATAAAAGCAATAAGTGTGGTGAGGGTGTGTGGTAGAATTTACCTAAAGCTAAAATAGCTATGCTAAAGAGCCGAGGAATTGGTTTGGGGTCGGGGATTGGGACGAGATAGTGTAAGACACTTTTCCAAATTGGCATAATCCTTTTTGTTCTGTCACCAAAGTAGCATCCCAAGTACCTTTGTGGATGTGCTGGTTTCCAACATATGAACTCTAAATGATTTTTGACTATGGTAACAATGATTTCCCTCTGACAGTGTCAACGTCAATGACCTTGTCTCTATCAGTTGGACTTCCAAATGGGATTAACATGGGGTTGGGGTGGAATGTGGCCACGGGATGGCTTGAGGGAAGAAGTGTCATGCAGTTAAAAAACACAAACGATTGTTGAACGCTAATTTATATTTAGAACATTGCAGCAGAAGACAAAAAATGTTTCTGTCCTTTATAGGATGGCACACTTAGCTTGAATTGGTACTTAAAGTATCATATTAAAATCATCCTACAATTATTGCACTTTTCTGTAAAACCCTTGCAGGTTTCTTCCTCTGCATCCTTTCCAATAGCTAGTGTTCTGCTTATTGCTCCAACAACATAATTCGTTTTATTCCTGAGCTCTAGCTAAATAGATCCTGTATTTGAGGCCCCAGAACACCCTTTGTTTCCAGTATTGCAATGTAATCCTTAATTAATATGCTCCTACATTTCTACCTTTCCTATCTTTCCCAAACATCTTGCATCCAGGGAAATTTAACATTCAGTTCTCCCTCGTCTCTATTGTTTTATAGCCGCAATATCTATTTTCTCGTTCAAATATGGGCCTGTAGTTCACCACCCTAATTTAGCACACTCCATGAAACCACATAATTGCACATCAAGCCTGTCATAGAATTTACTACCGCGCCCTCTCCCAAGAATCCTTACTCTGTCCCAGCTAATAACATACTATTCCCAATTCTAGATTTACCCGTCTCACCCAATTTGTTGTGCGACCTGGTATCCCTTTCTGATACTCCCTCTTGGTTCAACACTCCCGCCAAGTTTACTTAAACACACATTTCCTTTAATTGTTTCTAGAAAACTCTGCTTGTAATATCATAAAACTCTCGGCGTGGCATTTTATGTAAATTAACAACGTTGAACGACACAAAGCAATATTCCAGGAGTTAACCACGCTGATTCCTTAGTAATTCCTCTTTCAAATTGTCACTGTCAGTAAATGATTAGTAATTATTACTAAGTTATCGCTTCAACATAAAACAGAGATGAACTAAAATAAATAGGAGATGTGTGTGGTTTTGTTTTTCCACTTTCAATTTAGTTCTATCGTCGCTGGGAATGCAGTCGCAGTTTGCAATGTGAATTGGGCAAAGCTAAAAACAACACAAACTTTACCACACTGCCTTATAGCGCCAATATAAATGCAAATAAGTGAGCATCGACAGAGGAACATGCTATTTGAGTTGTTGGCAAGGTCAAAATTTGTTGCCCATCCCTTATCAGCATGAACCGAATGGCTTCCTCGGCTGTTTCAGAAGGCAGTCAGGAGTCAACACCATGGCGTTGTGTGGACCAGATTCGGTAAGGAATTCCTTCCCCCAAGGACGCCAATAAACCTTTTACAGCAACCGATTATGGTTTTTGAGGTTAGTCTTACTGAGAATTGCTTCCAATTTCAGGTTTTCGTTGATTTGTTGTCATGGTATGATTTGAATCAGTGACCCCCGACCATTAGGTTGTGCTCAGTGAGATTATCACTGAGTCAGGTTAGTCATGTCAATGTGGGCTCAGCAAGCAGAATGAGTGTGAAAATGGCCAGAAAAGACCTTTTGGTTCATATCCGAACTGTTGAAGCCTATCTGGAAAATGACAATAACCTTATATTTCAGCTACGGTAGTCTAGAAATGATGCTCATAGATGAATTGACTGAATCTGCTCCCTTTCCAGCTGTTACATTATGGTTAATTTGCAAGGACGTCTCACTCCTCTCATTGAACAATATGTGCCGTTTCCACTAAAAAAAAAAGCTATCAAACCTTAACATTACAACTTTGAAATAACATTAGAACCATTAGTACTGTTGGCTTGCATATTTAGTTACTATAACCACATTGACTGTACAACTTTGTTGCTATACACTTGAAACAAAAGCCTCCTTGAGTTGTAATATCATCATTGAACCTTGAGGTTTGTAGCAATATTCTGAATAAGAGGCAACAAGTGGAAGACAACGCTTCCGTTTGATTCACAACATCGTTTATTTTACATGACACGACCCCTGTCCTTCTATGTGTGCAGAACATTTCAGAACATTTGGAAAGTCGTCTTTCAGCTTCTGTCTTTGCTTAAATGCAGTAGCAGCTGTGATCATCCAGTAACTTAACAAAAATGCTTTTGTGGTTGCTCCAAAAAGTTGGTTAACGCTGTCTGAGATCGATCACTCCTCGCATTCAATCCTCCTCCACACATCTGATTCATGTTAACCTACTATTTCTCGCGTTCTCTTTGGCCACCTAGGCCCTAAGCACTGGAATTCCATCAGTAAACTTCCCCACCTCTCAGGCTCTTGCTCTCTCTTTAAGACACTCATTGAAGCCTAACTATCTGATGAATCTTTTGGATGCCAATCTCGTTAAGTGGCCTCGTGTCAACTACTGCTCTTCACTACATCTATGAAACTCTTGGGGCTTATCTCAACATTACATGTACAAGAGATTTATATAAATGCACGTTGTTGTTACTTATTTTCTGATCCATAAACTACAGTGCCTATCAGACATGCAATTCTATGTTTCCACGAAGTGCATTTAGCTCAACTGAAGGCCCTTGTGGGGCAGTGGCAGTATCTCTACATTAAGTGGTCTGCATTCTAATCCGATCTGCTCCTGAGGTATGTAATGGCACCTCCAACAATTTGGTCAATTTGGAAACTTTCTTATCTATCTCAGCTGGCTGCTGCAGACAGACCCTGGGCTTCTGATTCAGTTTTGTCAACCAATTTTCCAAAAAGCCATACAGAAGGCGTTCATTGAAAATCTCGCAAAATTCAACTATTAAACGACGTATTAAATGAAAAAAAAATGGCAAGACAAATCTCCCGTGTCTGAGTGAGAGAATTATATGCGTCAGGCCCAGAAAAAGCATTGAGATAAACGTCCCAGTTTACATTCCTTGAAATTTACATTCCATTTAGTTCCTGAACTTCTATTTTTGTTTTCGACAACTTCTGTCTTTTGACAACTGAGTTGCTGAAATAATGCCTCACTGGATCCACCGGCAGTCCACCATCCATTAATTCAGCTCATCTAAATCTCTGCTGCCTGTATCCTTATTTGCAACACATCCTGATCTCTGAGCTCATCTCTAACATTCGCCATTATTTCACAAACACTTTAATTTCATCAGTCTCATCCTCAACTTCAAATTCCTACCACCTTTCGTGATTACTGAAATCTCCAGAATTCCTACACCCATGTGAGAACACTGCGTTCATGCTCGCCTGGCATCTTACTCATGTTTGCTGCCCTTACTTCCCTATTGACAACTGTGGCTTAATTCACCAAGGGTTTAGTCTACTTCTCTCCGTCATCTTTTAACATTTAAAAAAAACATACTACTTTGTTTTGTTTTCTTTCCAAATGACTTTTTAATGCGGTTGCTAAGAAACATCAGAATACATATTATATTTGAAACATATTGTGATTGCGAGAAAATTGACTTATTTCACTTTTTCGGACACTTGGATTGGCTTATTTAAAGAGGTCATTGAAAGTTCAGGGTAGGGATCGGAATATTTCTTTTTATTAAGACTTCTTAGAAATCACTGACATTATAATAGCTTGTTTCACTGTAGCCCTCCTGTTGGGGCTGTTTGAACCATGCTTTGACTTAAAATTTGTTCTGTTCTTCAGTTGATGTTAAAAGCTTTTGAGGAAAGAGCTAACCCATTTCTGGGGGGCAACAACAATATTTGATTGCAGAGCAAAAGCCATTTGCTCTCCTGGAAAGGTTATTGAAGGAACATCTGAACATTCTATTTCCTGAGCAAACCGTGTCTGCCAAAATCTCAGAGGCAACTATATTTAATTCGTGACCTTTCTATGCGTACCCATACCAATGGACCAGAAAATAATGTGAACATCCACGTTTGACCATTTTCGTATCAAGGACTTCAATCCGTAGGCCAAAATGTGTGTTTTTGATTTCAGAAAGAGAATTTCTGCAGATAAATCTGTGCTACTTTAACACTCTTGGTAAATTGATCACTGAGAAAATACTTTTATTGTAAGTCGTGAAATCAAAGAGCAAAAACAATAACTTTCAGACATGTAGACAATTGATGAGCTTAAAGATTAAAATAATACTCCTTTCAGAAACGAAGTGAAGTGCATTGATTCCTTTGATTTAACTACAATCCATCAATTTATGTTCCTTATCCTCGTCACAAGTCCCATTAACTTTATCGAAATACTGGCCTTTTGACTTTTCAGAATTATTTTCAAATATGATGTGTTTCCTTAGGAGTTACAATGATCAGCTTCTTCCCAAGAAGGAATATGTAACAGGGATAACGTGAAATAAAGTTATATTCATAAAGCGTGGAGTTCAAAGAAATGAAATTAACTTTGTTGGATGTTCACTCATTGGCTATGGGTTTTCACGACTAAATCTTCAATGATCAGAATACTAAACATTTTCAGTTAATTTGCACGTTGACTTTTTGCAATCGAAAGTCATGTATATAGAATGGTTATTTCCGACTGAACATGAGCATGGCTCATTTTAACTGGTGAAACATCTCAGTTTGCATAGCTTTTTAAACAAAATAAAATGCACAACACAGAGTGAGTTTCTCTCAATAACAATATCAAAAATCATTCCTTGCAGAATATACCTGCCACATCCTCTGAAAAAGATCTGGTTTGAAAATATCCTTTGTTGAACTCTGATATAATTTTCAGAAGGTGTTACAATTTCACCAGTTAATGAGCAACTAATGTAACACTTATCATGAGATAACCATACATGTAGTGAATAACGGAGACTTAGACACACCTAGCACCAATGAAAAGCAAGAAAATGAAATAGTCCAGCCAATGAAATGCTCAGTATTTTGTCACATTTCCTCTATGAAGCTTAAGCTGGTCAAAACTAAACAAGCACCTCTAGTCTAATTTAGACTTGTGAATTTGTTAAAATTAGGAACTTCATTGCAGTTCAATAAGACCTATCACCACCATATTCCCAAGCACAATTCGTGATGGGTCCCTTACGTGGGCCTTTCTAGCAGCCTTAAAACACAAGAATAGATGAAAAACTATTACATTTGTGTCCTTGTTTCTTCAGGAAATTCCATTCCTAAGGGGACTTTAACTTCCCATGAAATCTGAAACATTTGTTGCAAACAAGAGAAAAGGACAATGGAGGAAACAGACAGCAGCTTGGTCAATACCTGTGTGCAGGAAATATTGTCAAAATTTCCTGCTTAAATTCAATCTGCCTACAGGGAACTCTATCAATTAAACAAAGAGTCCGAAGAGGCCATTCCACTAATGTGGTCTTAGGTAGTAAGAGGAAATATAATACTGGACAAGGTATGAAATAGGCATTCCAATCGTAACGGTCTGATTTTCAATCCAGTTCCAAATCCAGATTTAGCTCCTAGCACTTCCAATCCACGCCATTGTCATTGCCTTCAAGGACAATGTACTTCTCTCTGCATGTATTAAACACACTTTACACGCAGGATTAAAAGATATGATTCCCTCATTTCTGGCTTCACCTTCACTGCTAGCAAAAAAGAAGCCAGCAAGGTTTAGAAGTCAGTGGTGCACATCACTAAATATTGTTTTCTATTGGGTCTGTTACAGGACAAAAATGCCCAGGGTGGAAGGAAAAAGTTGGGCATGATCCTATTAGATTGTCACGGCCAGGCTATGCAAAAATTGCCAGAGGCAGCAAGAGCTTGCGAGTTACCTGAAAAAGGCAATATGCTGTAAATTAAGGAATTAATTGTACATTTAGAAAACTATACGCACAGATTAATTAATTATGCGAATAACAGTATGTATTTCTTATGTATCTCATTATATATTTTCCAGAGACTAAATGAGAGACTAGTACTCCACTATACTCTCAATGTATTCCCGACAAAACATCTTCCGAATTCTGGAACAAAAACAAAGTTGCTGGAAAAGCTCAGCAGGCCTGGCAGCATCTGTGAAGGAGAAAACAGAGTTAACGTTTCGGGTCCAGTGACCCTTGCTCAGAACTTCTCCTTCACAGGTGCTGCCAGACCTGGTGAGCTTTTTCAGCAATTTTGTTTTTGTTCCTGATTTGCAGCATCCGCCGTTCTCTTGGTTTTTATCTTCCGAATTCTATTGCTTTTACGGCCAGTGATAAAACCGGAATTGCTGAGAGGCCGTCCCTTACAGATACTGCACAATTTCAATCACTAATGAAAAATGCAGTGGAAAAGAGGGTGGATCTGCAACATCAGTTTTGCAGCCGAATAGCCATTCGATAATTCACCCTACAATTATTTCTGTTATCATCTGCCCAAGCCGATTTTGGGATGCTTCTACATGTGCCACTTTCAGTTCAGTAAACATCGGCAAAACCTCTTTTTTTTTAACAGTTAAATATTACCAACGTTGAGGCGATAATTCCTCCCACTGTCATTGGTAGTATCCCTCCACCGGGTTTACAGCATTCTCGTTTCAATTTGAGGCCAACCTTTCAAACGGACTGAGATGACCCGGTTTTGAATTCCACTAAATTCAGTTACAGAGCATTCGGCGAGTGTCAATATTAGCAGCCGACCCACAACACGATTTGTTATCGACGCTATAAAACAATGCTGGAGATTTCGATATGTCCTCTTATGCAGTAACTGAAATATCAACTTCACTTCCTGATATTTGTTCAATGTAGTTAGTTAAAAAGTAACTGCACTTATTTTATCTGAAGGGTTTTTTTATTTAAACACTTCTGTTACAAATTTCATAAATTGTACATCATTCAATCACTGAGAATATCCAAATATCCGTTTAACAGGCTGAAGGTGCAACATTTAAGCCTTCAGTGAAGGTCATCACTGGAACAACTGCAAAGTCATGTTGTTTTACAGGATCCGAAGACTCAACGATATTCCGTAAAACAGTTAACATTGCTGATAGAGACCTGACTCCGAAGAAATGTTAGGGACTTTTCCCGATGGTTACGAGACAAATGCACCAAGTGATGTGATACTAAACTATCAACAATTACCATGACTCGATTTGCCCATCCATAAATGTTTCCAAAACGAGAAGGTGCGAACCCAATTTCAGACTTCTGTCTCTGATTCTACTGCTGAAAAAAAGGTGCATCGTGTACGAGGACAAAGTTGGGATTCACCACAATTTGCTCCTATTTCCTGAATCCAATTAAGTGTGGCAAGGAATTGCTGTACATCAATTGCTCTCTGGACAAACCTATCTTGTTATAGATATTATAGATACATCACATCATCTTTTACTCGTCTGCACATTGGCTTCATTGAACAGGAATACCTGGCACACATCCTTAAAGGAATTTGTCCAAGTCCGTTCATTTGGGCAAAAGGAAATTTGTGCAAATTACTTAATAATTTGCACCCCTTCCCACCTCTTATTTTTTGCAATGGCAATTCCAAAAGAGCCAAAGATACCAGTGAACCAACAAAAATTCCCCACCGCACTTCACCCCACCCCTCCCAGATAAGAACATGGAATCAAAGGTGTCAAATTAGGCATTTCATGGAGTCATACAGTCACTTCCGTGAATAAGGAGGTCATTCGGCTACTCAGAACCAAGCTGACTCTTTACAGCAAAGCTTTCAGCCCCAGTCCCCTGCTCTAATCCCGTAGTCCTGCCAGTTTATTTCCTTCATGTACATCAAATTCAGGGTCCCTACCTCTGAATCAAGAGGCCTGGATTCAAGTCCGACCTGGGGCATGTCATAAAACCTCCAACCAATTTGAAATCATTGATTCTGGATGGTCAATTCCAGCTCACTACCATTCACTGTGTTAAACAATGTTCTGTCTCACAAACACTTGTCCAATCTGCGCCCCAGAGACTGGTGCGATTTGCTAGGGCACAAAACATTTTCTTGTATATCCTAACCGAAATAGACACAAACTCCTGCTTCCTCGGCAAATTACCACTTAATATCCCTTGCCCTAAGAGGAATAGCTTCAGCTCCTCCAGCTTAACCTTGCAGCTAAAATTTCCATCCCTGATACTATTCTGATAAAGCTACTTGCCCCATCTCCAGAACTTTCATGTCTATTCTAAACGTTGGTGACCAGAACTGAACACAATGTTCTAGTTACAGCCTAACCAGGGCTTCATACATGTTCAGTATAATTATCTTGCTCTTGTACTCATTGCCTCTATTTAGGAAGCTCAAGATTCCATACGTTTTGCCACTCTCTCACGATATTCTGCCACTGTACCAAACTTTATTCCTTACAACATTTACAGAAAAGCAGACGAAAATAAAAGTTTGAGGAGGAGTACAAACAAAACTATAAAGTAAACTGCCCTGGAGCGATTTTGCCTGCCCAACAGCGTCATTCTAAAACCACTGTTGCCTCTCCTACCAAGTAGCATTGCCAACATTAGTATGGGGGTGGTGATTACATGCAAACGCACACGCAGTAGATTGAAGTATGGAGCTTGGTACAATAACACTACGGCCCCAGCAGGGTGACACCGTGCCTGCAATCAAGCACTGATTAGAAACCAATCTACACTGGAACATACAGGTTGCTCAGGTTTAAAAGAAAATAAAAACCAAAGGCAATGTATTTAAGTGACAAAATAACAGGCCCTAGGAAAGACAAATACTGGGGAAACAGTCAACTTATTCCTCGTGACATCTGACTGGAAGGATTCTGAGTGGTTCCGAGTTTTCTCCGTCATCATTAATGCCTGGACTGAAGTAAGGAAAGAGTTTGCCGGTGAAAGTGTCAATGAAAGTGTAAAGATGGGACATGTCGTCCACGTTGTAAAAAGACACTTGTCCACCCTCATAGTCCAGGTACACCCCAATGGCTCGGGGTTTTCTCGCTACGTTCAAGCGGGTCCGTGGAACCGTGGTTGCCTTGTACTCGTTCCCATTCCTCAGCCACACGATCCAGTAGCCGGAATCCGGCGTCGCCGTGGTGTGGCCCTTCCTGTTTATGGACTCCTTGACCACACCCAGGTCCCACTCAGTCTTGGACCCCACTTGCACCTCCCAGTAGTGCTTGCCGGAGGTGAACGCCTCCGAGCCCAGGACACAGACACAGGTGTCGAACCTCTCGGGGTTGTCCCTGACCTCTTGCTTCACGTCTCCGTAGGTGACCACGGTCAGATCCTCCGACAGGAGGAGCCGGGGATGAGCTGAGTTCGCATTCAGAGTCAGATAGGTTGGAACTGACAAAAAGGAAAAGAGGGAAGCAAACGCACGATCAGAAAATGGGTCATTTCAAAGCACGTCATTAACTTAAGGACAGATTCTTTAATGCTGCATGCGATGATTTAACGTTATAATTTGCTGACAGCTCTTGGAGGAACCTCGGCGCTCTAGAGCTCCGAGATACTGGAGTGAAAATCCCCCCAACATAAGATCGAAAAACTATAAAGATCCTTGCTATCTATTATATGATATGATATCGATATATAATTTATTACATTTTCTTTTATTCTCTTCGCTGCTATTTTTAAAGGAGCGTTTCCTTGGCGTGTCTTCGCTCGCATCAGTTCGGGAAGTAGGGTTACTGGCTGGTTCATTGCAGCCTGCATACTTATAATCTATAGAATAACGGAGCAAGAAATTAAAAATAATCATTTTATTGCAAAGTATAATTCACTTTTCATTCTAATATCAGCGGCTTTAACGCGACACCCTTTGGCTGTAGATCTGGTTTTATTTTGGAACTGAGCTCAGCGACTGTTTGGCAAAGTGCAACCTGCACTGGTGGACCGGAGTCACAACGCCAAGCTGGTCGTTGCGAAGCAAAAGGATGCATATTGGAAGCGAAGGCGCTGAACACTATTTAAACAAGGTTTCCCAGGGAGATTTTCCAATTACTTCGGAAAATAAAATCGACGACTCGTATTAGTGCAGCGGTTGGAGTGTAAACTGAAGCTTTAGGTTTTCTGCATATAAAGTGGACGAAACAGATACAGCTCACAACATTCTAGAAAAGGACAACCGATCTTACTACATAGAGACGCTGCTGATATTTTAAAGTTTCGATCATGATTATTAGATTCCGTCTCTGATAGTGTTCCGGATGATGGGACGGCAGGATCTCACCAAAGTAGCTGGAAGTCAAGTGTGAGAGATCCATAAATATATTTAGATTTTTTTTTCGTGGGAAGAAGTAACTCGTATTTGTGAACACCTGCATGCGATGATTTAACATTATAATTTGGAGGCGGCTCTTGGAGGAAGCTCGGCACTCTAGAGTTCCGAGATACTGGAATGAAAATCCCTCCAACATAAGATCGAAAAGCTATTTGGTACTTCTAGCAAGTTACCATTCTTACCAGTGATTCCACAGATGAGTCTATTCCAGTGCCACAGGGACACCATGCAAGCCCTACTCTAGTGGAGATCACAGGATTGCAAGTGGCTGCAGGCAACCAGGTTAATTTTCTACCTTAACTTCCAAACTAATCGCAGTGGCCTACCGCCAGCTCACATTGAGAAAAAACAGCGACTTGCGCAAAAGTTAATACTTAAGCCACAACAACAACAACAAAAAACTCTAACCAGGTAAAATTGGCACCAGTTTGCTCAGGATGCTGAAGATGAGCAAAAAAAGAGCCTCAAAATATCAAGGTTGGCAGTTCCCAGTCTGCACCATTACCTTGGGTGTAGGTTAGCTCAGTATACTGGTTTGAGACGCAGAGTGACACCAACATCTCGGGTCCAATTTGAGACATTCACAGGGTATTTGATGATTACTTCAATATAAAGAACGTGCAAAAGTATGGAGAGAAGGCAGGAGAATGATACTTAGTCATGATGCTCGTTCGGAGACTCGGTACAAACAGAGTGGGACGAATGAACACTTTCTGCGCTCTAATAATTCTGTGATTCTGTGAATTCCTGTGTTGGCTGGGGTCACGATGAAGGCGCCGCCTTCTCGACCTCGCCTTTCACCTGAGATGCAGTGACGATCAGGTTAAATTCCCCGACCAGTCGTCATCCTGTCTTCTGGGACTATGGCGACTTTGCTACCATTATTCTGTACTGCAACCGAATTTGACACGAGTGGCGTGAGTAACGACCCAGCAAAAGGCCTCGCCGGTGTTACGCCCCTGCTGAAGCTAGCCCGTCCCCAGAGATCATGGGAGGAACTTCCAGCATTGTTCCTACGCTGCTTCCTTCCGGACATGTGATGGCTCCCTTGCATACGGCTTGCTGCAAAACAAAGCAACAGGCGCGACAAACCTTGAAGAATTTTCTTTTGGAAAAGGAAAAAACATTGGATTAGTCACTGGAAGCTGATTTTTACTTTGCCTGGCTTCAGGCGGTGTAGGATTTTGGGTGAGTGGGCAATATGCTAAATCAATCCCGCGGAATTATAGCCATTCATCATTCGCACAAAGACTGTATCATTGAGACATCCAGCACGAATCATTAACCACGGCCTCCGTTTAAGCTAACAACCACTCCAAGTTAGCCAAAGGGTCAATAACAAGGTGAAAGACAGGAGTCTTACGAGAAAACCTTTTTCACACAGGGGGTCGTGGAAGTCTGGAATGCACTACCTGGGGGGATTTGTTGAAGCGGGAAACTTCATAACTTCTAAAAAGTACTGTACTTGTATGAGTACTTGAAATGTCACGACATTCAAGGCTATGGGCCAAGTGCTGGAAGGGGCAACTAGTGTCGTTTTTGAGTCGGCACTGAATTGATAGGTCGGAGGCCCTCTTCTATACCAGTTGATTCTATAACTATACACCAGTTCCTAACTCCTTTCACTATGTAGGCATGTATAGAATTAAAGTCAAACTGCTATTGCTACTCCTACGGATTAATTATAGCTGTCCACTCATCATTCTAGCTCTCTGTTGGTATAGGAATTCTCAGTTATCCTCTGAGATGGCTGCAAAAAGCCTACCACTGTCAACGGCTGGGTTCTGTATCACACCAACGGGCCTTCGGAGAGACGAAAGATTGATTAGGATGGGAGGAAGGAAGCACGTCCAACCCCGTAGCTCGAGAAGAGGCTTTTCAGGAAGGAAGATTGCATTAACAAGACTGTCACTACCCTGAGAAAGAGCTGAGCTCGCAACCCAGGCTCTAAAATTAATTAATTAATTCATTAACTAATTTGTTGGCAACTCCTGCAAGCCATCAAAACAAATGTTTATCAATGTTTCCCCATTCCCTCTATAAGATAGAATTTTGCAGTCATTCCTAAAATATAACGATGACATTTTGATCATACAACCTGTAAATGACACAATGCCACAAAGTCACTTTACTGAAACAGAAAAAGTGAAACCATTTGCCTTGTTTGCCATTACCTGTGAATGCCCAATTCACCCGTGGAATTGGCTGTAACATGTTTTGAATCGTCCACTGGCCGTGAAAACGTTAATCCCACACACCAGAGAGGTTGGGGAGGGTGGTACGAGATGAACCATCAGCAAGTACATGCAACGGGGGTTGGAGGGGCGTGGGGACGAGCACAGGAGGGAAGGGAAGCATCACATTTCAGAACACGTATGCGCATGTACAGAAATCAATGCAATGTGCCGCCAGACAAGGGAAGAGTTTGGAGACGATGAGTTTGGAACCGACGTTATCACAGAAGGCTCCCTGCACCTGGGTGCCTGCTTCATGGGAAGATGCACGTTGCCCCTTTCAATGAAATGCCCTTGGCGATTCAAAGCTAACCTTACGGCAAGGCTATCTGAGTTCATTTGAAGTTCACACAGTTCCAGCTTTGTTAAAGTATTTCTGACAGCCAACTTACGACAATGGAACAGGTTTTTTTTGAAAAAGGAAAACAGGTCATAGAATTAGCAATGATACAATAGGTAGACAGTCACCGAGGTCTAAGTTATTGGGGGGCATCCCTTTAGACCTGTTAGACAGCTCCCCGACTTTCAAATGTTCTTAAGCTAATGGTAGTCCTACTGACGGGAGAAAGTCTATCTTGACAGTTCCGCCGCCCGAATTTACTCATCTCGCAATTATACGAACATAGGAACACCAGTACGCCATTCAGCCGCTCGAGCCTGTTCTGCCATTCATCGTGGCTAATCTGTAGCCTTTGGCCCATATCCCTCAGCGCTATACATTCAATAGCATACCTTCAGGTTACCTTCGGCTGGATTAAAACTGCAACTCGTTCACTTTTTTTTCAACTCCCTCTGATTGGCCAGTACCACACCATTGCAATATAAGACATCCTGCTCTGAAACCTAAATGGACATACTTGAGCTGAACCTTTTTGAGAATTCTATTAACTTTGCTTTACTTGCCTCCGCCAATCCCTGCCCCACCGGCTTTCAACAGAACCTTGCATTTCTAGTTTCAGTTAATAAGGAAATCCCTTCAAATAGCTCCAGCCTTTTTAAGGGTTGCCGCAACAATCAACTCCCCTCTGCCAGTGCAGCAGCAATTTAGTGAGAATTGAAACCAGCTCTCCTAATGAGGCTGCAAGGTTTATTAGGGCCTCGGGATCAAAGTTCAGCGGCGGAGTTACGTGGCCGGGTGCTAGCCCCAACCCAGCCGCCAACCTGCCACCAGCAGGAGAATTCAGCCAATCGGATCCTTCAGCGTCTGAAAAGAAAAAAGATAGGTTAAAGTTTTGGTTAGAGACAGGAAGTTCCAAGATAAGGGGGCCCCTCTAAGACTGATCAAATGTAATTGAGGACGGGAGAGCAACAGGTAAAGGTCACGCAGGGTGTTTCCTAGTTACCATGGAAAACAAAGTCTCTGGGTTTGATGCTTACGAGCAACTGAAGAGAATGGGAAAATGTCACGATCAGAGCACTGCCTTTACTACCTCTCCTCTCTGGGAAGCACCAAGCGAATGCAAAATACTGTTTGAGTCTGGGTGGAAAGTGCCTCAGCCGTTCAACCCATTATACACCATGCCCGATTTTCCAGGGTATTGACTTTAGGCTGTATACAGAATGACAGAGTGAATTGCCGTTATTAATCAGGCCGATGAAGCTGCATTTTATCCCCTAGGCTTTACCTACTAGTGTATCAACCCTGTCCACCAAATATTGCTGAGACTTTTCAATTGAGTCAGAACCTAGTCCAATCAGAATTTTTCTATTCGTTTGCAAGAGGTCAGCCGCACATTATTTTCATATTTTCCATGGCGTCCTGGAGTTAAAAAGGTACAAAAAGAGGTTTCTCTGTCCACCAATCCACGAGGGCATCTCTGTGGAACAATCCTGTGAGTATCATTACGCTGTTCTATCCCAGTGACCCTGCAAGATTAATTCTCTCAGTAACTCGTCCAATTTCCTTTAGGAATCTTTGCTTTGTCTTCACTTACACCATGTTCTATATTCAGGCTGCAAACTTAGAACAATGCTTAAAACTATGTTTTAGTCGTCTTTATACAGTTAAGGAGTGGGAACAACATTTCCTTGTCTACCTTATCCAAAATGTCATAAATTGTACACCTTTTATGAAATCTCTCCTCATCGCCTATTCTCCAGGGCAAACAACCCTACATTTTCCAACCTAAACTTGTCGTTAATATTCTTCATTATTTGATAAACATTTTGATAAATCTACTCAGCACCCTCTCAAGAATTCTAGTTGAGTCATCACCTGCTCTTCGTAAAGTTCAGTATTACCTTCTGCTTTTTCACTCTGTATTACCGTTGGCGAAGCCAAAGGTTCTAAAGGCTTTGCGAACTACTTTTACAATACGTCCTGGCAAATTTAACTATGTACACATGGACGCCAAAGTCCCTTAATTCCTACACACTCTTTAAGTCTGTGCCATTTAGCCTCTATTGCCTTTTGGCATGATACATCACTTCACACTTCCTTACATTAAATACCACTTGTCTCTTACCTGCATGGCCCTCTAACCTTACAGTCTATGAATACTATCCTCACTGATTACCACACTTGCAAGTTTTAGATCATCGGCTTTGAAAATATTTTCTGTATTTTAGCATCAAAACAGTACATCAAAGCAGTAGTCCAATATATGATATTCACAGACCATGCTACTACTTCCTCAGTATGTGGGGATAAATCGAGGAGTGGATGGGATAATTTCAAGACACACATTTCAATTGCCTTCTTGTGATAACTAATGAAAAACTGGCAGTTGGCTTTTATCTATTGTCCCCTCTAGTGTCCATTTTGTTCAGTCCTACGAAGGGCGTGCTTATCTTATACATTCCAGTTCTGTAAAAGTGTCTGTATCCAAAACGCTAACCTGTGGTTTCTCGTTTCACGTATTTCAGTGGATTTGCAAAACAAAAGTGCTACGTTAACGTGAAATTTCCAAGACTTACATTTTGTTTGAAAATTATATCGACAGCCTTTTTCTGTTGAGGTAACTTTACAATCTATAGTTGCCATTTTCGCCATTTTTCTTGGTCTGATGAAGCCAAAAAGTGGCTGATAACATTCACTGCTTCATTCTCTGTACGTGAACTTACTCTTGTTTGTTCTACTGCTGTAACTAAACAACTAAAGCCAACAGGTTCCATACAAGTGCATACAAGGAAATTATTCGGGAATAGCAGTTGGGCCTACTTGCTTTCTGCCTTCTCCTTCCTAGATGAGGACGTGGAAACTCGTCATGGCTGATAGTGCAATAGGAACTGTTTTGCCGACAGCTCTCCACCCGATATTCGATTCATTGGAATAAAGTAAGAGGCATAACGGCTACAGCCGACAGAACTGTCAAAGAAAATGCTGTCACGGAGCACAATACGGAAGGATTGGGGGAAGTCGCCATAGACCCACTCTCACATCCGAAACAGAGAGAGAGAGAGACGACTGGTGGTGGCTTAAAGACTGGTGTCTCAGGTGAGGAGTAAGGTCGAGAAGGTGGGGTCTTCAATGCAACCTCAGTTGGTGCGGGAATTGACCCTGCACTGATGGCGTCACTCTGAATTGCAAACCAGTGTCTAGCTAACTGAACTAACCGACCCTCAACTAACAAGGGAACTACAGCAGGGGACAATTTTGAATGAACCGCCTATGGGAATCCGAGGACATCATATTAAATCCTAATGTTACACCCAATGCAAGTTTATTCGCCATGAGTCAAAAACCCATCTGGTTCATTAATGTCCTTTCAGGAGGGAAACTGCCATCCTTACCTGGTCTGGCCTACATGTGACTCCAGACCCAGAGCAATGTGGTTGGCTCTTAATTGTCCTATGGGCAGATGTGGTGGGTAATAAATGCTGGTCTCATCTGTGACGCGCGCATCCCCTGAATGATTTTTTTTTTAAATGACGAAAATTCGGGCGGGATATAAAACCGATGTTTGATCTAGTCCTTGGGTTTCCCAGCTGGTATAAAACGGGTAATATCTGCTTAATCACCATATCAACTGTTCATGTCATGAGATGTGGTCGCGTGCAGAATGGAATTTCCTCCAATCCTCGTTGGATCACAACCGTTCAAAGATAACGCTAGCTCCAGAGAACGGAACAGATATGAAGAATTAACCCTGTTGGTCATGCACATATTCTGAGGAATCGTCTCCTCTCCCCTAACTATTTCCTGATTTGCAAATAAACTAGAACGTTACAATGACCTGAATCTCTTCGAATATGAGCACTAGGCTGCCTTAAAGTTTTCAGCTTTATTTTTCTTATGTGAGTTCTGGGGCTCGGATAATACCAGTGCATTTTCATTGCCACAGTTTCAAGTTACAACCAAGAGACTGATGCTTCAGTCTGCTAATCGTGAATGCCGTTTCCAAATTATTAGTCAAGATCAATTCCTGAATAGCGCTGAATCACATGGACTACATTATTTCAAGAAGGCGGCACTCCACTACCTTCTCAAAGACAATTGCAATTGATCAACAAATTCTGACCTTGCCAGCAATGTCCACATTTCACAAAAAGGACCCAGCTGCTGGAGATTTGTTAAGTCTGGTAAGGCTTGCCCAAAGTAATCATCACCCAGGAATGAAGGGTACACGGGGAAGTAATATCTCAGGTTTTATTATGGGCTGAATGAAGGTTACGCTTATAGTTGAGTCCTCTGGACTTGCAACATTGATAGTTCCCGTACCTACAATTACTCTAATTACAGTTTATCATGTATGCCTATGCTCTGTCACCATTCAACACGGTGATAAAACAAAAGGCACTGGAAATTGCCCCGCTGACTTTGTTGACAGAAGGCTTTCCGCAAATTGGTTATGGGGCAATTCATTCTAATTAACATCCTGTTTGTGAGGTATTTATGCTGAGGCAGGCCTGGGTATTTCAGACGAATTCAAATGTTAAACGAAAATGCTGATTTAAGCAAGCAGTATTAACACTGAAAGTTAATACTCGTTCATGTCTTCCGTGTCACCTTATATTGAAAACGCTACCCCGAAAGTTGGAATGAACTTCCGGACTTTCAAACGGGAAGCAATATTTACAGAACGCATTCATCGTGGCACAGTGCGTCTAAAGAGCCTGCTTTTAATTTATACTCCGACTGTTTCAGAAGATATGATCTAGCCTGTGTTTTACCATTTCATTGAACCCCTCCCTTTCGCCATCAGACGCTGAAAGTTCCAACAGCCATTCCAACCTCTCTTCATCATTGCTGCTAAATTACACTGCGCTACTGTTCCGGATGTCTCATGACGAGTGGCAATCTAAACTGAATAAAAGTTTCAACACCCTAGTCCTGAAATTCTATGGGGCTAACGTGAATCGCCCACCGTATAGGACAAAAAACAAGTTGGCTACTTAACCCCTCAAATCTAATTCACCACTCAATGAGGTTGTGACTGTCTAGCAACCTATCTTCATATATGGCCAGCATTGCTTCAGTACCAGACTGACATCAGCACAATGCAAACTGCCGAATTCACAGTTTTCATACCTTCCATCCGACTTATCACAGAGGTTAAAGTGAAAGATTGGCGGTAGCCTTGAGGAAAGCCAAACCATTATCCCGGCTCAAATTTAAGCATCCTATATTGCTCAGATAATTATACTTACTGAGGATTTTATGTGTGTAAAAAGACTTCCTTACCAGGATTTATTACGTCTATTACTTGTTTCCATACTTTATACTGGACAGGTCCTTGGAATATTCCGATTGGCAGGTTGCCCTCTGCTATCGTAGGTTGATAGTCGTCTTCAGCGCTGAAGGTAAGTATAGACAAATTTAACACTACAATATACACAAGCACTTCAATGAACTGTTTAATTATTTGATGTAATTTTATGATGAGCGTGTCATACCTCTTCTCGTCAAGTGGAGGGTCCTAAAAGCAAAATGAAATGCGTATTATACTCACAGGAGATCGATGTCAAGTTACATCAGTCTGAAAAAGAAAACAAGCTATCGCAACATAACAGGGGTATAGGACTCAATCGAAAAGAGACAGGAGCTTTCCAATGTTGTGTAAATACGGCAGACATTGCAAAATGTCGCCTTGGAGAGCTCTCGTTGTATATCTCTGCAACATATAGAGCCAGAGCTGAACAATATCCCAGCATGAGCTGATAAGTGGCAATTAACATTCAGCCTACGCAAGTGCCAGATAAAAATGACCATTCCCAACAATAAATAATCTAAGCATTGTCCTTTGAAATTAAGTGGCATTACAATCACCGGATCCTCGTTATCAACACAGGAGGCTGACCATTGACTGGAAATGGGATTCAACCAGCCATATAAATACTGTCGCTGCAACAGCATGGGTGCCCAGAGAATGCAAGTCTTCCAGAAGGTAGCTCCCCACTATCGACAATAAGGTATTGGATGGGTAATGAATGTGAGCCAAGGACGCATATATCTCAGAATGCAAATACATGCTCAGTGCCACTCAAGAAAAGAGATGCCATGTCCTCACGCCGACTGGGCCTAGACTACCAAATCAAAGTCATGTAGAAATGAACATGTTTGATGCCGCAGTGTATCAAAAGGGATAATGAATGACCAGTCGACCCTTCCAATTTCATTGCTTGGCCTTGTGCTCTCCTCGTGTGACAATATCTGTACAGATATCTGCAAGCATTCTACGGCCAGATTAAGTTTCTAGGGAGTAATAAGATAATTCCCATAAATATACAAGAATCTATGTGTTAAGTGGCCGAACACAGTGAATTAACACTGGACGATTTCGGGACTATGTGAAAAAAATCGTCAGTCTGCCTAAATAGAAAATATAAGTGCCACCAATGCCCCTCCCGACCCCACCCCGTTTGGAGTGGCTATAAAACGACTAATTTATCGCTCTTCTCCAGATTCTGTGTATCGCGGTCTGCTCATGAAGCACGGGGAGGAAAGTGCTCCTATTGCGTAGATGCACCCACATTAGGCGCTCTTCCGGGCGGAGCTACAGAATTTTTAACTCCAACAGCTTCATAAACGTGAGCCCCTCTTCCGCCCCATTTGTCTCATTCCACACGCAAAATGATGGTCATGATTTCTAATGAATGTAGAGATGATTTCACCCCAGCTCACACCATTTCCTACCTTCACCCGTCATCCAAACCTCAATTCTGGACTTCCTAAGAATAATTCCACAAATGGTCAAATGAATTCATATGATCTTTGGGGAAACAAAGCGGGTTCCTGCGGGCGGTGAGAATATCATCCCAAACGCAAATTTCGTCAAATTGAAGAAAAGGGGAACCCTGAGCTTTCTTCTCCAGGCGCTGGGGCTGTTACTTTGACTTTATGTTTTGTTTAGAGTGAACCAAATTAATCTCAGTTCACAAAAAGAAACTTTTGAAAAAAATGGACTGGAAATTGCGCCCAGATTATATTGTCGAAGATAGAGCGACGAACACCACTAAGTCCTTTGTTCACCGGCTGCAGAGAACTGCTAACCTTCAGCATGGCGTAGACGTCCTGGTAATCTAACCGTTTCTGCACGTTGGAGAGCATTTGTTGCGTGCGGTTCAGGTTGTCTTGAATCTTGCGAAGGTTGCTCTCCATCCTAGTCAAAACGTCGTTTTCCTGCGTCGTCAGGTCTGAGAACAAGTTCTGCTGCTTTTCGTCCAGCACGCTGCGCATTTTGGAAAACTCTGTTGTGATGTGGTTCTGCAGCTTATTCGATTGATCCTGCAAACACAAACTGCTGTCAGTACAACTCAATGCGAAGGAGCCGCCTGAAAGAAAAGCCGGAGGCGCCCGAGGCATTACCTTGATTTCTGTGATCTTTTCCTGTTGTTTGAATTCAAATTCTTGGTAATAAGACTTTTTCTGCTTTAGAGAATTGAGGCTCAATTTCATTTTCTCCTGCAATTAAAGTCGAGATTCTTAGAAGGGGTAACGTTGTGAGTATTTATGGTGTCATTGCGCATTCACGGTTAACCCGCTACAAAGCTTTCCCTTTGCTCCCTTACCTTGTAAATCTCAACCGCTTCATTTATCAACATGAAGTTGTGGGCTTTATGGCTCCGTCCGTCTCTCCTGTCCAGACACATCACACAGATCAATTTCTTGTCAGTTTCACAAAACAATTTCAGTTCCTCCTCGTGTTCGATGCAATAAGGTTTGTTGCCCTTTACTTTGAGCTTCAGCGAGTGATTCCGGCTCTTTTTAACCAGTTTTCCTAACGCGCGATTCGCCTTCAGGGTTCTGTCCGGGAAGAGCTGGCCGCACTCGGGGCAAGCAGTTTGATTCTCGTTCTCCCAGTACTTCATAACGCAGTGCCGGCAGAAATCGTGACCGCAGTCCAGCATAACCGGATCCACGTAGAGCTGAAGGCAAAGGGGGCAGTTTAGTTCATCTTCCAGTTTCAGGGTGGTATGGCCTGAAGCCATGCTCGGCGCCGGTGAATCCAGCTTTACGGTACATCCACTTCTTCCCCAACCACAGAATTACACCCGCAGCGGCCTGCGGCAGTATCAGAAGTAACAGGCGTTGAGGAGGGGATTGAGGCTTGTGTCATTCAGATTGATTGTCAGGGAAAATAATTGCACTTTATGGCGCGACTTCGTCGCTGCGTGGGTGGAATAAAGCAGCAGCTGGTATACTTTAACCTACCGGCGCCTTTCGTTCCGCCCACATATGGAATAGAACATAGCCTCTCCAACACCAATATATCCGGGGCGGGGCAGTACATCCACGCGTTATATAGCGGACTGAAATACTCAATTCCATTATTGCCATTTCTTATGCACGTTAGGTTTGTGATTCACTGTCCGCTAAAACAGGTTAGCTGGGGTAGGGTCCTGTGTGATTTAGGGTCGGAAATTGGGGTGTGATAGAGATGGGTAGGGGGTTCCATTGATCTACCACTGCAAGGATCGATTGAATTTTAGGGACTGTCATTATCAGTATCTGCTGGATTTAAATTTGGCGAAATATGGTATTTCTCCCCCAACCTTTACCCTCCCCAATTTCACCCGCACCCTCTTCCCAGCAATCCACTCATCCCATTTCGACCCTACAAACCTTGCATCACTTCCATCTTTATTCACTCAGACAAACGGAATTGCGCCGCCTCTGAATGTTAATTAAGACACCGTTTATTGAACTGTCAAAGAGAGTCAACTTATACATTCTCAAAGCCACAAAGTAGGCCATTCGGCCTAACTTGCCCGTGCTGGATCTTTGAAAAAGTTGTTCGAACAGTTCCTCCTTCGTCTTCTCGTCCCAACATGTCTACCTTGTTCCCCCCAACCCCAGCTCTCCAAAGCATTTACCAATCCCCCTCTGGCATTTTATTATGGATTTTGCTTCCGCCGTCCTTACAGGCACAGCATTCCAGATCGTCGTAAATCACTGCGTAAATTTAAAGCAGTAACCACTTCATCGCTGATGGTTCTTCAATTGTCTTCCATCGGTGTCGGCCGGTAAACGATGATTGCCCGAGCGGGAAGTGTTTCTCTCTCTTTATTGGAGCAGAACGCTTCATTACTTTGACAGTCCCACACCCGTCTCTGCTGGAAGGAGAACAATCACCGCTTCTTCGCCTGGCAGAATTAACATTTCAACGCTTTACATTGATAAAAGCAGCATCAATGATTTGAAACCTCCCAAACAGCAGTGCACAGAGAAACCATTGTCTTGAGTGTGCGGACATATTGCTGGAACCTATACTCTCTCTCACTCACTCTCTTTCTCTCTCTCTCTCTCACACACACACACGCACACACACATACATTATCGACAGGGAACCGTTAATTGCACAATTCCCTCAGTCAAACAATTATTTGTGACTTTGAATGGCCGAGACACCGAGCCAATACGGTTCAAATCGTCCACAAACTTGCAAACCCATCATTTGGAAAATAAAACGCCTGAACATTCTTTGGTTTAATATAAATATTTCGTGTAATTTGTAAATGCCTAGCTCATCCTGTGCATCCAGGCTGATCCTTCACCTTGCTTTTGATATATTCTCTGGAATACAATATAGATTGCTGTGCACCAATCAATTTGTGTTGCCTTGGTAGAACTGCCTTACAGATTGTTCTTGTGTTATTATATCATATTGATAAAACCTAAAGTGCTGTTGACCTTTATTATTATTCTATCGAATTCAAATAATTCTACATTCGAAGCTCCAGATTTCTTGGTCAGATGGAAGTGTTTTCTCCATAAGTTCTCCTTGGGGGCATGCTCATGTCTCTTGTCATTTCTCCCCAAATTTAATGGCGCACGCATTCATCCATTAAATGACACCTTTCATCCTGCATTAGTGCGTCATCCCAAAGTGTCCTAGATAAATCCTGCCGCTCTTTCGTAAACCCTTCTCTTTGTATGGCCGGTCAAATGGAGAAAAACTTGATATAAGTGTTGGCTTATTATTGAAATGTACTGGCTGGAATAGGATGGCATGAATGGGCTTTTTTGTTCCCCCATACGTGCTATTGTATCCAAGCCCCAGTCACGTCCATACGTCGAGTACAAAAATGGACTCCCGTAGTGATATCCAAACTTTCACACTGCACAGTTCAGTGGAACTAACCCTTTTTGCCTTATTCCTCAAACAAATGTGATTATTTTTATGAATTACCGATTATAGGTCTAGTTCGCCCGGTGACATTGAGTTCCAAGGATTCGTCTGTGGTTTATGGGCGAAATACTTAAACATTCTCAGCGCATTTTCAGAGTTCCTGGTGATTTAAGTTTACAGAGTTCACATATTTCATTGTCGTCTTTTTCTTAGGCATTAAGGGAGGCGGGTTGGGGAGGGGAGTAGAGGGGGGGACTTGCTATTTTGAGCTGTTCAAACGCATACTAAATGTCCTTATCATACCAAGCTAAATGCTTCAGGAATATTAACTACATTGAAGGTTGCCCCATTTTGCGAACGTGGTGTTGAAACATGACATTGAAGTCATTTTACAGGCTATCTCTGGAACTGTCTGTGAATACGGGGAACGATATTTAAGTTGTTCTGTACAGTGCAAAATGAATCCTAAATTAATATATTGCTGCAATGTTTTGCATTCGCTGTCAGAGCCTGGTTTTCCAAATATATTGAAACATGGTTACACAACTGGGGAGGTCATCTGATTCGGTATACCATAAACGCCTTCCTGATTTCAAAGTAACTGTTTCGGCACAGCATGGGAATTTGAACTACGCAGCTGATGGCAACATTGTGTTACACTTCAATGCCGACGCTGAACTCTTGAAGCGAATTAACTGGATCATTCATCGTGCATTGCTGCAGAGAGCCCTGTTCATGTCCTTTCAAACAATGCTGGATCCGGCCTTGCCAGTGGCTGGAATCATAAATGTGATCTGAGAGGGATAAAATAAACCTCTAGTTTCTAGGTATGGCAGTAAGCATTCAGTTCCAAAGAAGTCATTGGACTCCAAATGTTAATCCTAGTTCTCTCTCCACATATGCTGCCAGATATGCTGAGTTAGTCCAGCATTTTCTGTTTTTATTTGAGTCTTCCAGCATCCGCAGCATTTTGATTTAATTATGATGTCACATCAGTTGATTTCAAGGCTTGACTATAAATTGTTCGAAACCTGTCGGAGATGGGATAGATCTTATTCTACATGTAATTCCTTAGTTTATTCAGTCACGGGACTGGACTGTTGCTAACTAGACCAGTATATATTGCCAACCTATTTATCCCCAAAAAGCGACGTTGAACTGCCTTCTGGAACTCCTCCACTGCCTGTGGCGTAGGAAGTTCCACAGTGCTGTTTAAGGAGGGAATGCAGGATTTTGTCCCAGTGGCGGTGAGGCGATATAATTCCAAGTCATCATGTGTGTAACTTCTACTCACTGCCCTGCCCCGTTCTCACATACGCTTCTCCCCATGCGACGCGATTTGCAGTCTGCTCCAGGGGCGCTGTTACTTGGCGCGCTCGGAGGAGGCCTGTGTAATGAGACCGGTCAGAAACGTCAGAACAGAGTATGAGAAGGAAGGACATGAAAATTCAACAGCTTCAGCGTTGAAAGGAATCATCAAGTTTCCCGCAAACCTCCTGAAACACTCAAACCCTCTACAAGGATATTGACCACTGCTGATATTGTCACTGTAGCTACTATTTGGCAGCTAGGAACTTATCAGATTCCTGTTGAGTGGCGTCATTGCAGAGCAACTCCCTGTTAGTAGATTGGTAGTAGAATTCAATTTAGCCACAGCATAATATCAATCATGGTGTCAGTTATTCAGCTACTGCACCATTATAGAATAGGTTTTCAATATGGCGGCGGCGATGCTAACTATCACATGGACAAAATACAAAGCGGGGTCGTTAGAGAACATGCTTGATGCTCCCTCCTCTATTATAACACCCGCAGTCCCTGCCGCTATCATGGGATCTTCCCTACTGGATTTCGATTCTACTCGCGCGTTGCTTGACAATCCAAACCAGTCAGCGATAACAAAAACCCTAACAAGTACTTGTCATATTCTTTTTTGCTGTCAACTCCCGGTGTACTGAGTCGTCTTTTCTTTAACCAATCGGATACGACAAAATCTGCCGGCAAGTTTGATCTACGAAGGAACCTCAAAAATCTTTTACTATGTTCACGACTCTCGTCATGCTGATTGATGTTGTGGTTTGGCTAAACAGTCCGGGTGTCTCGGCTTGAACATACCTCAGATGTAACCATATATTAGTCGGGATAATTTTGAAAAGAACTGAAAGGAGACATAAACTTTACCACCTGACTATCGAATCGAAAAAAAATGAAGCATGCAGAATCATTCCAGCGCAGGATTCCATTTGGCCCATACACCAGCTCCCTGATTGAGCGTTGCACTTTGCATCATCCCTCTGCTTTCTGCACATGCGTAACCCTGCAGGGGGACGCAATGGCTTAGTGGCACTATCGCAAGACTGTTAATCCAAAGATTCCAAATAATGTTCTGGGGACTGGGGTTCGAATCCCGCTGCAGTAGATGGCGGAGTTTGGATTCAACAAAATATGTGTAATTCAGAACCTCTTTGTTGAGGAAAAAGAGCCGTCACTAATTCCCTTTAGGGAAGGAAATTGCCATCCTTACCTGGCCTACGTGTGACTCTAAGACGACAACAATATCGTTGACTCGAAGCTGCCCTCTGGGCAATAAATGCTAGTCAGCAACACCCAGATCCCGTGAATGAATAAAGGGGAAAAAATACTTTCCCTTTATTACTTTTATGGGTTCCCGAGCTCTTCCGCTGGTCAGTGGCTAATTCTATCAGAAGAGCTCGGGAAAAGTCCTTCATAATTTCTCCAACATTTGAGGTTTTCGTGCACCGAAGTTATGGTGACAAAACGGTTGCTATCCCATAATCGACGGAACAAAGTGATGGCGACGCCCTGGGGAACCCTCCAATCACTCGGGATTAAATAGAGGGAAGAGTTTCTCATTATAAGTTGCATGAGGTATGTTTGATCCGCATATAAAATGCATTTCCGTGATTTTTCTCCGGATGCACTTAAATCCCCACGGTTCGACCCTTGGCGGGCAACAAATGCGGGAGCAGAATAACCTTCATTTCCGCTTGTTCAGACCACGGCGCAATATCCGGTCAAGGGAGATAACCTGAAAAACTTTTAAGCAGATTTGTACACAAGGAGGCGGTGGCCTAGTAGTATTATTGCTAGACTATTACTGCAGAAACTGTCCACGGCAGAATCAATTAAAAATATATTGAATTACGAATCTACCGATGACCATGAAATCATTGCCGATTGTTGGAAATACCCGTCTGGTTCACTGAAGTCCTCCAAGAAATCTGTCCTCCTCAGCTGGTCTGACTTACATGTGACACCAGATCCATGGCAGTATGGTTAACTGTCACCTGTCCTCTGAAATGGCGTAACAAACCGCTCAGCTCAACGGCAGTTAGGTAGGGTAATAAATGCCCGTATCCCATGAGTGAATTTAAGAAAAATGCACCATCTGCAACTTCATGATCCGGTATAGCCACCGCTCTCCAAAGCTAGCAAGCGAGAGTATCGACCTTAGTTTAATGAAGACTGCAGGAGGGTGTGGCAGGACGAGCACCAGGTATACCGAAAAGTGAGGTATCAAGCTGGTGATGCTACCAAAGAGGACGACTTTGTGTGCTGAACACTATAACGGCATGTGATTAATGGAGCAAAGCCATTTCCACGACCTAAGCTCTGCAGTCCTGGTACATCCAGTTGAGAACGCCAGTAGACCACTTAAATACCCCGCTGGAGGACGAATGTTCGAGAAACATCATCATCATCAACGATGTGGGAACATAGCACATCAGTGCAAAAGATAAGGCTGAAGTATTTCAAACAATCTTCAGCCAGAATTAATGAGGGGATGACTCCCTTCGACCTCCACCAGAGTGCCCCGGCATCATAGATGCCAGTTTCCAGCCAAACGGATTTACTCTGCATGATATCAAGAAACGGTAGGAGGCACCTAGACTGAGGCCTAGAACAACAGTCTGACAACAGTGCTGAGAAAGAGTGCTCCAGAATTTGCTATGGTTTAGACAAGCTGTTCCAGTTCAACTACAACACTCCCTGGCATCTCCCCGGCAATTTGGAAAATTGCCTAGCTATGCCCTGAACACAAAAAGAGGGTAAATAGAACCCAACAAATTACTGCCCCATCAGTCAACTCTTGAACATACGTCATGGAAGGTGTCATCGACAATGCTAACAGTTAGCACTTACTACCAATAACCTATTCATTGACAAAAACAGAGAGTGCTGGAGAAACTCAGTATATCTGGCAGCATCCGTAGACAAAAAACAGAGTTCTCATTTTGAGTCCAATGTTCCTTCAGCAGAATGGCTCATTATCACTCAGGTTGTGATCTGCCAGGGCTACTCAGCTCCTGATCTTGTTAGGGCTTTCCTTCAATCATTGACAAAAGTGTTTAGATCCAGATCTGAAATGTGGTGAAAAGTATGGTCTTATCAAGGGTTATGGGGAGAAAGCGGGAGAATGGGGTTGAGGAATTTTCAGCCAGGATTGAATGGCGGAGCAGACTCAATGGGCCGAATGGCCTAATTTCTGCTCCTATGACTTATGGTCTTATGGTCTTATAGGTATTGTCTTTAATAAGGCTGTATTTGACCTGATAGCATCAAGGAATCTTAGCAAAAGTGGATTAATTAGGAATGAGTGAGGAAATACTCTATTGGTTTGAATTATGATGAGATAGTGGAAGGTGCTTATGGTTGTTGTATGTCAATCACCTCTGCAAGGTCAGAAATCATACGACACCAGTTATAGTCGAACAGGATTTCTTGAAAACACAAATTTTCTGAGCCTTACTCCTTCTTCATGTGTTTGAAACTCCGAAAAATTTTGTTTTCAAATAAACCTGTTGGACGATAATCTGGAGTCGTGATTTCTGAGCTTGTCTACCTAGTTCAACACCAGCACATCCAAATCATCTCTGTGGGAATCCCTTAGGTGCAATGTTCTAACCCCAGCTATCTTCAGCTGCCACATCAATCACCTTCTCTCCATCATAAAGTGAGAAGTGGGGATTTTCGCTCATAATTGTACACAGCTCGCTAGAACTCACAACTCTGTAGGTACCAATTCAATGGTATTGCAATTGGGGTTAACGTTGACCTGAAACTAAACTGCACTACCCATATCAATATTGTGGCTGCAAGAGTAGGCCAGGACTAGCAATCTTGCAGTGAGAAAATCACATCCTGACTCCAAAAAGACTGTCCACCAACTGCGAAACACAAGTCTGATATATCATGGAATATTCCCCACTTGCCTGGATGAATGAAGCTCCAATAACACTCAAGAAGCTTGACACCATCCACGACAAAGCAGTCCATTTGATTGACACCATATCCACAAACGTTCTTTCACTCTACCATTGATGCTCAGCAGCAGTAGTTCTGCCATTTTCAAGAAGTATGGTAGAAATTCGTCAAGGTTCCTTAGACATGCTTCCGAACACATGACCACTTCTATCCACAATAACAAGGGGAGCACGGAGGTATTAGAGTCACCACCTGCAGGTTTTTCTCATTTCCTTCATTGTCACAATGTTTAAGATTATAGGGGTCCATCCTTAACAGCACTGTATGGCTCTCAATCCCAAATGGACTACAGAGGTATAAGAAAACAGCTCACCATCACCTTTCCGAGGGCCACTAGGCAATACATGCTTGTCCAGCCTGCGATGCCCACCTCCCACGGATGATTTTTTTTTTTTAAAAAATGTGTCTTTTGCAGTTGATGGCTTCTCAGGCCAGACTGAAAGTCCCTTTCACATCTTGTTGCCCACCTCCAATTGCAAATATTACTTCACTGATGTACTTCTTAAGTAATCTGACATACTTTGATGAAGCCTTGAATGAGGCTTTTCCAGTTTGACAAAGTTTTCCTGTGTTGGCCAAAAGTTCCTGCCGTGTTTAGGTGTTCATGGCACGGCTCTTGGCATGCAGTTTCATGCCGCCATCAAGCCAGGTTTGATCTCCTAGCTTGATGATAATGGTACAGTGGGAAACATATCAAGCCATAAACTTGCAGATCATTCTGTTGCTGTTAATGATCCACAGATAAAGAGTTACATTTATTCAGAGAACGTAGGGGAAAGAAAAAAATTCTAAAATATGAATTAAGAAAACTTTAGTTAAATCCAACAAGAGTCAGATTGTGATGAATGAGAGATGCTGGAGTTACGGAGGCAAGTAGCTAAACAAGCTGCAGCCAAATGCTTGGTGACAAATGTTGACTGTAACAAGCCTCCACCAGGTTAGCTATGCTTGAAAACAATCGATACAATACCTATGGGTTTTGTTATGAAAATATTTCTCGTGACATATCCTATATACCATTCAATTGTTTGTCAGTGGTATCAATGAACTATCATCAACAGAAACTACCACTATCGTCCCTTCACCTTTCATGGAGAAATTCCATTTAATGTAATGTGCTGACGAATTCATTCTTTTTTCATTATTCTTTCACGGGATATGGGTGTGGTTGACAAGGTGAGCATTTAATTGCCCTTGAACTGAGGGACTTGCTAGACTATTGCAGAAGGCAGACAAGTGTCAACCACACTGTTATGGATCTGGAGCCTCGTGTTGATCAGATCAGATGAGGGCAGCAGGTTTCCTTTCAGATGGAGGTTGTTAGAATTATCATATCGGTGACTAGCTTTATCTTTCACTCTTAGGTTTTAAAAAAAAACATTCATGAGATGTAGGCACTAGGTAGGCCAGCATTTATTGCCCATCGTAATTGCTCAGAGGACAGTTTGGCGTCAACCACGTTGTCGTGGGTCTGGAGTCACGTGTAGGGAAGAACAACTAAGGATGGTACCATGACTTGGCACACTGCGATTTAATCGCATGTACCAAAGGCATTTGCCTGGGGCCCCCTGGATTCCCAGTAACGTTACCAATAGGATAACGTGTCTTGCTTTTTTAACCTCTGATACTTTTGTTCTTTTTATTGGGAAGTAAGTTGGTTGGTCACTGGCGACACGTGTGTTTAGTTCAACAACAAAAACAACTTGAATTTGAACAGCGTTTCCAACCCAGTGCAAGCCACTACACTCGACAGGAGTAGTGTCTGGACAAACCTTGATAATAAGCATCAAAAAGTGACATTAAGACGTGGCCGTGAGTTTGTCTGAGTGGTAAGAAGGCTCTAATATGAAGAACATCCCATTGGAACGTAAGAAGGTATAGGGCTAATGAGAAGCAAATCACAGCCACAACAGTTTTGGTACTACAAAGAAAGATCTAAATTAGGAACTTAGATGTTTATTCCCCCTCTGTTTATTTCAGAAGTTTGATCAGGCCAGGATATCTATCATTCAATATATATTAGCTGCTTTAGAACTTGGAAATGGCTGAAACATTTTAGTGGTGAGAATCCCATACTCTAGTGTTGTTGTAAAGTTAATGTACTCTGATTGATCAATAGGAACCAGTCACAAAGAGTATTCAAAGCTGCTTTGCATTACAGAACCCAAAGAGAAATGGTAGACATAGTCACCCGTATAAAGGGATTCCTGCATCTCTCTTCCCAAAGTTGCAAATCCAATTCTGTGAATTCTTCGAAGTTATGTCAGAGAAGAAAGTTATATCAAATATTTTGAAATTTCGCATTCTCCTCAAATGCCTTGAGGAAAGTGTATGTAACTAATTACAATTTAAAACGCAAGATCTGCGCAGTTAGTGGCTCCCAAGACTCCTCAGAGCTTTACAGCCAATGAGACGTTGGCACGGATGCAATGTGGGAAGTGCAACAGTCAAATTATAGATAGTGAGATCCCAGAAATCTAAATTGTGCCACGGATCTCCCTTTCATCTACCTGAATGGCGAATTGTGAGCTCACCCAAAAGACTGCACCTCCTACGACTCAGCATATGCTCAATACTGTGCTCGAAGTCCTGTTCAGGGCCCAAACCTTTAGAGTACAGTCTGAACGCAACTCCGAGGCAAACATGTTATCTACTGGGGCATGGTTTATAGCTATAAAACATGGGTTTAAAATGAATACCCGAACTATACAGTCAGGTGAGTTCTTTCAAATTTTCTAAATATTTCGCTCTTAACTCACTTTGGAGCTGAAAAATAATGGTGGTGATGAATATATCATGCAAAACTAAAATGGAGACGAGGAAGAATTTCTACTCCCAGAGAGTTGCTGGTTGTTAGAACCCAGTTGCATAGAGACTTGTGGAGACTATCATTCCCATTGAAATTTTTGGAGGTGAAATTTATTCGAGTTTTAATTGACAAAGAAACCAAGGGTTATTGTAGGAGTGGGGTGGGGGTTGGGGGCAAGTGGCAGTAGTTGTGGTGGCAGACCACCAAGTGTAGTTAGGGTCACACCCAGATCAGGGCATATCTTATTAAAAGGGGATCAAGTTTCCATTGGCTGAATGAACAAATTCTACTTGTATTGCACGTGATTTTATGATCTCTGCAAACCAGTTAACAGATAATTTTGATATCGAAACTTTGGTAGCAAGCCCTACTGAAGGACGCTGCTTCATAACTATATAATAGTTGGAGGTGCTGGCTTTAGAGTTAAACTGTTTTTAAAAAATGACTTATTTTTCTTTAACCTGTTATTACAGAGCTCTGAAGCAGGTGGATTGAACCCATGTCTCTTGTTCCATAGGTATGGACACTACCACTGTACCGCAAGAGGACCTGTTAAGCTGTTGCTCATATTTTTAAAAAAATATAACCTAGTTTTCCTCATCAACCTGTTTGGAGTTGTTATTCCAACCTCTGGAGCAAGTAGCAGTTGAACCCGCGCCCCGCCCCAGTACAGGACAGGGACACTACTAATGTGCCACAAGAGGGCCTGTTAATCTGTGGTTGTAGAAGGGACAGCCTTCCTTTCACGTGGTGTCCTAATTGGACATTTTAGGTTGTAATGGAACCCAATATTGAAAACATCAAGGAATCCTTTACAGAGACAACAAGGTGCAGGGCTGGATGAACACAGCAGGCCAAGCAGCATCATAGGAGCAGAATCCTTTATCCATGTTTAATAGTCATTGAGGCACAATTCTGGGCAGAGTGCTCGCATTTGGGCAAGTGAGTTCTTAATCTCGTCCCTAAAGCCTAATGTTGTTGTATTTCACATTCAATGTTTAATAGTAATTTACTATCTAATTTTAAATCTCATCCAGGGTTGAACAAGGACAATAAATCTTTCTATTTGAAACCATGAACTTATTTAATAAAGAAAACTTGTTGAAACAATTTTCTTTTCGCTGCACCTGGGATTGAGCTTACTCAGAGAATATGCATAGGTAGAGGCATTTCTGTGTGAGCTAGTATTGAGTATGACTTTGATCAATTCGCTGGCATGTTGAATGAATAACTCAAACAAAAACAGAAATTGCTGGAAAAACTCAGCAGTTCTGATCGTATCTGCGGAGAGAAATCAGAAAAAAAGGTCCTTTGCTTTTTCTGTTGAACGAAAATCTCAGTTAGATCAAGAAGGGAAGGAGGTGCTGCTTTGCCTTTTTCTAAAATTTTCACCACCTCGGAATTGCTTTTTTGTACTGTACTGTTGGGGAATAAACTAGTTGCGCTGAATTATTGTTAAGTACGTAAGATCTGTGCTATTTCTAAGGTGTAAAATAGCATACAAAGTGGTTGAATAGTTAATAAAACATAAAACGTAGACAGAGAACAATGGAACAACTGGATAAAACAATCAAATAGTTAATTAATGGACATTAAGGACGATAGGATAGATGATGTGTCAAGATAGCAGCATATTGGCGTCCCTGGATACCTGTGTGATGTAGGATAAATAAGTCAATAGCAAGTGCTTGTAGGTTGAACAGCTTGGGCTCCGAGTTTATGAGTTGGAGACAGAACTACAGACATTGGGACACAGCAGAAAGGGTAAATGTTATCTGGACACTTTATTCTAAGAGGTGACCACACCCTTTAGGATAAAGTTCTTTTGATTTGGTTATCAGTCAGGGAAAGGAGGATGTCACTGCTAGTGATGTAGGTAAGTGGGCCCAGAGGACAAAAGCATTTGCAAATGTACAGCAGGTTTGAGTTTCTTTAACTTATTTGGATGAATGACAGCTGCAGAATGGATGAAGTAATGGACATGACACTCTGATACAGGGAAAGACAAAATTGAATGTAATGGCCATAGTGGGCCATACAATGCGGGGTTTTGGCACTGTTCTCTGCAGCAAAGAGCGATAGTCCAGAGTCTATATTGCCTGCCGGGGCAGGGACATCATGGTATGACTGGAGAAGAACTTGCAGTTAGGTGTAGACAAAGACGAGGAGAATTATTTCTCGAAAAGGGTCTGAATCTTTGGAGCTACCTTCCTCAAAGGACAGTGGAGGCAGAGTCTTTGAACACTGCTAAGGAAGCGGTAGGTAGATTTTTGATGGGCAAGGAGTGAAAGGTTGTCGGGAAGGCGGGAATCAGATCAGCAATATCTTACGGTATAGCGGAGCAAAGTCGAATGGATAAGCGGCTTACTCCTACTCTTAATTTGAATGTCTGTATGATTTAACCAGATTGGGAAATGTATAAATGACTGTCAACCAGTCCTACAAGTCAACTTCAAATGCTGAGCGTTGGCTGGACGACCGGCGGTTAAGTCGCTATTTTGTCAATTGGCAGTCCATTTACGTCCCCTGCTGTTCACTTCTTCACAGCGCGAACTGTTCGGTCTGCCGTCCGCCGGGCTCTCAGCACTCGAGTCTACTCAATAACCAGGAATACATCTCAGATCTGACTGTAAATATAATTAACTGACAATTGATCAGTATAACCTGAAGTGATTGCCATGATCTGAGCATCTATCTTTAATTTGAAATGCTTAAAGGCTTCAGGTGATTTGCTGCATTTCTTTTATACCTTCTGCATAGAGATTCTGGTAAAACAGTTGATTCATTGAAAGACAAAACAAAAACATTGTATATGCTGAAAATGTGAAATAACCACGAGAAATGTTATAAATCACCAACAAGTCTGTAAGCTTCTGTGGAGACAGGAACAGAGTTAAAATTTCTGATTTGAGTCGTCTCATCAGAGCTAGGATTTCACGAGAAACGCCATCGGACTGAAACGTTGACTGTTATTACAGTTGAACTTTATTTTTCTCTTCTACCTGATCTATAAGGTACGTTGTCAGCTTCTTTCTAACCAAACAAGTCACAAAGTGCAATAATCCTCAGAACCCTCCTTATACAACAAGGGAATTAAAAACAAGGATAGTCAGACAGAATCGAATTAGCCACCTGTGCAATTTTTACATTTCGCCAGCTCTAGCCTTTCTCAGTTTGGATATGAACTCGACGAATTCTTTGCTCATCACGCCTGAGACTGGTCCAGTGTGAGACTCGGAGAAAAACATCAGAGGCTCCCTGCCTTCCAGATCAGGTTTGAGCCCTTGCTCTGTCAGGAGGGAAAGGTGGGGGCCAAGATGTGAAGGAGTGCTGGTCTTGTCGAAGAATCCGTTTGCAGAAACTCGAAAGCAAAAGGATTTTGGGAACGGACATTGACTGTTAGCCCAAAGAGGTTATGCTATCCTTACCTCCCACTGACTAACTAACTGCCCCCAAACCCGCACCCTTAGTCTGTGTAAATCGCTTCTCATTCTTCGAATCTCTACGGCAAAGAGGCCAGTTCCTGAATCTGTCCTCATCTCAGGGATTAATCGGTTGAACCTCTGTTACACGCCCTCTATGGCAAGAAGATCATTGCTGAGCTAAGTAGACTGAAACAGTGCACTATACTCCAGATGCGTCTCACCAAGGTTCTATAATATTGCCTCAATACATCATTACTTCTCTCGTCAAATCTGCTGGTGATGAAGGTCAACATAACGTTTCCCTTCCTTACTGATTGTTGCATCTGCAGACTAAATTTTAGTGACTCATGGACAAGGACACCCAGGTCCCATTGGAAAATCAGCTCTACCCTCTTCTCACTGTTTCCTCCCAATGTCGCGATAAAAGAGATTATCTAGTCAAAGTGGCATTATTGTTCACCAATCTTGCCGTGGCAAATTGGCTGCCTCGTTTCCTTTACTACAGCAAAAACCGCACCTCAGCAAGTATTTAATTAACTCTAAACCGTTTTGATGGTTCCCGAGCGTCCAGAAAGGAGTTGCATAAATGCAAGTCTTTCTTATCTGGCCTTTGGCAGCAAGAATATAATTTTGTGTAGCTTTTAAATGATCAGCGATAATGGTGTTGGCTTGCAAGGAACTGAAAAGTTAGCATGCAAAGGCACCTAACCTTGTTCCAATCTAACATGACCTTTGATGAGAAAATAGACAGAATACATTATGCTGTTTCAGTCTCCACATGTAAGGAAGGATATACTGGTACTAGAAGCTGTTAGGAAGATTCACTAGAATGGATGCTAAGATGACGTGATCATTAAGAGGATGACCTTGTTTGGCCTACGGCCGAATAGTCGTGATCTCATTGAAACATACTAGTTCTTGAAAGGGATTGAGAAGATAGATGCTGAGAGGTTCTTATACTGTTTGGGGAATATGGAACGTGGGGATAGAATCCTGAGATCGGAGGTCGGACTATTTAGAACTGAAATGAAGGGAAGTTACTCCAGTGAGGTGCCTGAGAACGTTGGAATTGTCTGCACCACGTATTTGTAAGTTTTCCCTCAGTCAATGCCTATGTAAAGGTTTTGAACTCTCAGGGATTCAGGGGATAGCGAGAAAGTACAGGAAGGGAAGTGGAGGTGGGGTGATGCGAAAACAGTCATAACCGCGCGGAGTGACAGGACAGGCTTGAAGGGCCGATTGGCTTCCTTCAGCTCTATTCCTACAGACTTATAATCCAGAACATTGCTGCTCCAAAGCTTGTTGTATTACTGGCGCTGCTAGAATTCTGTTACAAATTGTCAGTAAGTTCACATCCATTCAGCCCGACGAGTCTGTAGTGACAAAAAACGAAAAGGTACGCTCTACAATTTCCCATCGGCTGACTCCGCGTTTCAAGAAAGATTCTTTTCCCACTCACTGCATTTCATGATTTAAGCGGTCAAGGTGAGCAGCTATGGGCTGTATCATCCCTGCATTTTCAAAATCCAATGTCCTGTGCACAATTTATAACGCCTCAAAGCTTCACTCCTTCTAAGTCTCGGAACGCCAGATATATCCATACAGTGTCGCAGGTGATCCGGTCTTGCTCCTGAGCTGGATACTGCGCTGAGGCACTGCGTTTCATTCCCGTGCAGTGACAGACACAACGAATGCTTCGTGAACTTCTTGCAAAGAAATGAAAGCATTTTTCGAGCATTTCCAGTAATGTCTGCTTTCCGGTTGTCTATTTCTTTTCAATTTGCAATAATTTCGGAAGATCCGATCATGTAAATGTTGACAGCTTACCATTTACAAAACTGTTCAGGAGCGAGTCTACAACAAGCGGGTAGGATAATGGATGTAGTGTACATAGACTTCAGTAAGCTTTTAGACATAGTCTCGCATAGGAGACTGGAACAAATGGTTCAACCCTTCTCATCTTTCATGGAATGTGGGCATCACTAGGAAGGTCAATATTCGTTGCCCTCCTCTAACTGCCCTTGAACTCCTTGGCTGCCTAGGAAATTTCACAGGGCAGCTAAAAGTCAACGACATTGCTTTGAATTATATGCAGGCTGGACTGCGTAAGAACGGTAGATTTCCTTCCCTAACAGAAATCTGCCATCCTAACTTCGGTTGGCCATTATGAGACTCCAGACCCACAGTCTCTGACTCTTCATTATCTTATAAAATAGCCGAGCAAGGTACTCAGTTTAAACCCAATTATGGGATGGCTAATAAATGTCGGACTTGCTAGTGATACCTGAATCCCATGGTGGATTGGGAAAAAAAAATCACTGATAGCAATTGATCTTGAATCAACCTGTTCAGACATCTTACCGTACACGTCTGGAACATGTGGGATTTCAACCCGGCCTCATGGCTTTACTTCTTGACTTTAAAAAAAATATTAATTGCTTTAATTGGATGTCATCGTTAGCACAGTCCACTGTAACTTCATGGGAATTTCCTGAACCAATCAGGAAAATTGATTCAGGGCGGGGCGTGCAAGAGGGGGAACAGGATGCTTCACCATTGCAAATGAATAGAAAGCGAATCATACTAACCCGACAGAGACACTGTTCTATGCGCCGCGTTTGCGGGCGACAGGTCAAGGTAAAGTGATCTTGATGTCGACGGTGATTTTAACAAAACGGAGTTTATTTTACGTGGAACTTCCATGGGTTGGGCAGAGGAATACCAGAGACACAAAGTCTCAGACCGTGGCTGTTCCAATTGCAAAATGTGGAGTTCAGGTGAAACCCATTCAGTTTCTTCTTCCAAAGAAGCCAGTGAAGGTTGATGAGCAGTTAACGATCAGAGGGCCAGACATGTTATTTATTGATATCAGTGCATAGACTACAGCGGATTCAGGAAGGCAACTCACCCAAACCTTCTCAAGGGCAACTACGGGCGGACAATAAATGCTGACCCAGCTAGTGACTCCCAAATCCTACGAGGGAATGAAAGAAGAAAAAGTCTATGTTAAGAGCAAACGCAACGGCTGTGCGCAAGATGGGCTGTATATGCACTGCAGCTCGGCCATTTTAATTAATTTAACCACGAATAATACTGGGCGTTGATATCTAATATATTGTTTAATGCTTGTTTACGTCTATTGTATTATTTTCTCCATCAACTTGTTGTTAGTTGGAGGATGCGGTTTGCCAGGATACCAATGATAAGTCAATAAAGGAATCATTCCAAATAGCTGGGATACATGGACATTTCTTCACATTGCAGTTCACCATTTCACTCAATCATGGATGCACAAAGTTTGTGTAACTTTGACCTATTAATAGAAAATGATTCACGACTCCAGGTCTGTACCTCATTTTTTTTTCTATATTAACACAAATGGAAAACTTGCAGCTAATATTCTCCTGTTGACTGGCCTCTAAACAGGACTAAGATTGCGATATGTTTTGGGGGGTTCATTTTATCTTAATTGTAAGATCAAAGTCAATAATAGTTACAGACTGAGATTGAGACAACCGCCATAAGAGTCTGCTTGGCCCGATTGGTTACAAGACCTAGTTCCAGCAATTGGTCTTTTCACCTGGAGGTGTGTGACACTTTCCATTTAACACACAGGTTTACATGTAAACACAACGACTGACCTACAGGAAGGCGATGGTTTAGTGGTATTAGACACCAGTGCTCGCCTCGAATTCCGCCATGTAAAATAGTGGAATTTAAATCCAAATTGTCAAAAATCGGAATGGCTCTGAAAGCAATTTCGGAAAAAAAAACTTGTTATGTTTTCGGGAAGGCACATCTTACCGGATAAGCACAAAATTATTGAAAAAAAATATAGTCCTACAATTGCACCTGTTTTAACCCCCAAAAGACAAAGACGAAGTTCTGGAGAAGCTCAACAGTTCTGGCAACATCTGTAGAGAGGCGTGAAGTCACATTGCACAGACCTGCTGAGTTTCTTCACTACTTTCTGTTTTTGTTTCGGATCGCCAGCATCCTCAATTCTTAGGTCTTTTTCGGTCCCCGACAGATTTGCCTTTTTAATCATGTTGTACGCGAGTGGCTAGAACGATTAGTATTAGTAAAAACACAGATTTGTTTTACATTTAAGAATGGAAGGATATTGGGCGCGTGGGCGTCCTCGAGGGGAATGGCGTTGGCAGTCAGAACTATGTAGAAACTTCAAGCCGAATTGTATGGCGTTATCACATCAGGCCATGTAGCGAACGGAATTTACAACAGCAATGGACAATTCGTCCACCAAACCACTAAATCCTAATACAACCCAACCACGAACTGCAATCACTTCACAGCAGGGGGTCACTGAGGAGTTGTCGAGGCGAGGTGCCCGTTCATTTTGACTGTTCTGAACTCTCTGTGTGGGCCAGTGTGAGTATTGAATGGATTTACAGCTGCCCCTGCTGCCTGTGCACAGACCAGATGTCCGTTAATTTAGGAAATATGTTTGAAGGAGAAGTTGTGAGTAATGCCTAAAGGAAGGATCGGCATTATATGGGCTTAATTCCCAAGGACCAAACCCTGGCTCACTGACGACCTCTTGAATTTCAGTCTTTTGCCGGTGCTATTGAACAGAAAAGCAATAGATGTTACTTTTCTAGATGATTTTGGAAAATATTTGAAAGATTTATTCACTTTTCTTTTCTGGACAACTGTAGATAAGGATAAACTCTGACAGTTGCTAGCATTTTCAGTCCCTGCTTATTAAAATTATTTTCCACATTCCTCAGCTTCCAGTCCTTTAAACCCTAAATTGATAGAAGATACCTCTTCACTCCTATTAATCTGGGACCTGTTCATCCACTGCACTGAGAATCCATGTTTCAGTCCCTTTGTGTAGGATAAATCGAACAAATTGCTTTCAACTTGCAGTCCTCCCTCCTATTGCCACTGCAATTTAAATTTCTTTTCTACAACTCTTCTGAAGCTCCTCAGTCAGAATATAGCAATAAATTCGTCTCCTGACATAAAGATATCCACCTAAACCATTAATTCAGCCTCTCCCTCTGCAGGTGTTACCTATGCACCCTACTATTTCCAGCATTTTCTGCCTTCGTGACCTTATCATGTTCCTTTCCATTGAGTTTTGGTCACCAATTTTGAGGATGGATGTATTTGTTTCGGTAGCAGTACAATGAAGATTCAAAAGATTATTCATGGGAAGAGAAAGTTGTCACATGATGAGAGGATGAAGAAATTGGAATTATATCCTCTGAATTTAAAACCACTAGAGATTATTCACGTGAAATTTACAAGACCTGGTTGACTCCTGCTCCCATTTTTTGTGCTTTTGTGCTCTTGTTAGCTGATCTAGAGATCAGCTGCTTTTTCTTTTCCTTTATACTCCAAATTGCTATTAAGCACAACTGAGTGACTTTCCCACCATTAAAATTGCTGTGATTTTTTGTTTCCTTTTCTTTTAAGTACCACCAGTAATCACTCTTGGAACCAATTAAGTATTTACAAGCAAACCTTACAAGCTTGACAACTATTTTTCATGATATGTAAATGACTATAAAATGGTGTACAGGGTGAAATTTCAAAAATTAATTACAACATAAAAACCTTGAAGTGTAATGAACCATGGAGAGGATAGTAATAGTTTAAACAGTACACACAGGGTGGTGAATGGATGATCGTATGGCAGATTAAGAAATTAATATGAGACATCATATATCATGGTAGAAAGATCAAGAAAAAGTAAAAATAAATGAAATAAAATAAAACATATAATTCTCAAGGAGCCAAGTGACCTGGGAGTACATGTATAAAAACATTGACGACGTCAGGAAAGGTTGACAAAATGGTTAGAAAAGCAATAAGATCTTGGACTTGTAAATATTGGCATGAATTACAAAAGCAAGGAAACTTTCCCAGCTCTAGGCATTGAACTGCATGGAAATGTTGAAGGGTTTTGAAAGGGCAAAGAAAAGGTTTGTGAGAATGGTTCTAGGCATGTAGAACTTCAATTAAGTGCATAGATGTGAGAAATTGGAGTTGCTTACTCTACAGCAAAGAGGCGAGTTGATAATGTTGCTTTAAATCCAGAGGGAAGTGGGCAGAAAGAAATTATTCCCATTTGTGTAAGAGTTGACAATCTGAGGAGACTGATCCAAAATATTTGAAGTGGACATGAAGAAAGGCTTATTCACGTAGATAATGATAACCATCTGGAATGCACTGCCTGAGAGAGTGACGGAAGCAAATTTAGTGGAGAATTTTAAAATCAGATTAGTTAAGTACCTGCAAGGAAAACAATTACAGTACTACAAGAAAAAGGCCAGTGACAGGAACTTTCTGAATTGCTCTTAGATGGGTCTGAAATAGAAAGAGACAATGTGATACATCAGCTACAGCCAGCAGTGTGAGACCCAGGGAGTTCCCAACAATCTCAACAATTGGTAAGAGGAATACAATCTGAAGTTAAATGCATTTAATGTTATTTGAGCAGACTTTGGTAGGCATAAGGACATGCCCTTGAGAAAATGTTACTCGGTAACACTCTGACAGAGATGAAAGACTTGAAAATCATAAGTATACACATTTAAGCTGACTTCAAGAGTGATGGTCAAGTGGACAGTATGCTAACAAGAAAAGGCAAATAAGCAGATTTTCATTTTTAGACCACCCTCCCCCTCTCAGACTCCCCACATGTTTTGCTGATCTACACTACCTGTATCCTTTCTGGGGTCACTTATGAAAACAAAATTCTGGGGATACTGAAGATCTGAAATAAAAACAAACAGTGCTAGAAAAACACAATTGGTTTGGCAGCATTTGTGGGGTGAGAAACTGAGTAACCATTTCGATTCCAATGACTCTTCTTTGTAACTATGTTGTGTAGGTCACATATGCTACGTCTCTGTGGCACCCTGGCCTCTCTCTCTCTCTCTATCTCTCTCTCTCTCTCTCATTCACACACACACACACACACACACACACACACACACACACACACACAC
>NC_063366.1:19593567-19611736 GCF_021869965.1 Rhincodon typus | reverse complement strand
ACACACACACACACACACACACACACACACACACACACACACACACATACGAAATGCTCAGATGAAAAGAATGCCAAAATGTACACTGAAATTGAAATTGATCATAAGCCCTCAGGAGCAGTTGCACAACATCACACTTCATATCATACAAGCTTGAAACTCTATACATAAGAATAGTCAAAATTTGAATCAGGTTTATTGAAATCCTTAGGCAATCTGCCTAACTTCAGGGCTTGTTACCACCACCAGACCCAGAGAAAGCCAGGGCACTAAGGTTTTCAACTCACCCTTTTTCAGTATCCTGAAGGGTCACTGGATCTGAAATGTTAACTCTGCTTTCTCTCCACAGATGCTGCCAGACTGCCAGAACTTTTCTAGTAATTTCTGTTTTTATTTCTGAATTGTAGCATCTCAGTTTTTTTTTTAATGAAAACAATAGTTAGCTCCTGGTTGTGACCTCATAAAGAACTTTTAAAGAGCGACTGGGTCCACAAAAATAGTAGACACATATGTAGGTTACAGGTCAACACAGAAACAAATACCCCAACAGAAATTTCCTAAGGCACGAAGGGTTAAACTCAGAACAAACTGTTTGGGAATGGTAGATTACTGGTGATTGAAACCTGTTGTTGGGCAATGTTTCAAGTTTCAGTTGGACACTGTTCAGAGAATGAAAACTGGAAATACTGGTTATAGTAAAAATAAGTGGGAGCACAGAGAATCAGATACAGGAATAGTTTTTTTTTCCAGAGAATAAGTGTAAAATGACCGGTGTCTGGAAATTTCTCATACACAGACATAATGCACCAGAAACTGGGAATATCTCTTGCACGCACATCATGAGCAAACAGGGTCAGTTTTTAAAAGCTCTTTATTCAGGCACTAGGGGGCAAGCAAATCAGAAGTTTGGACTATTTCTGTTAGATAAAGCAGGGAAAAAGCAAAACCAAAAGAAAATGTATGAAGGCTCCTTCACAGACACCAAACAGCAAAGAGAATCAGTGACTGGATATGTTACCACCAGAGGAATTAAAGGAAAGGGACCCTTCACTGTTCATGACTTTTAACTCATAGAATTGTTAATGGTCCTGAGTTTTTCTTGCCAAAATTCCATCCTGGATTGAAGATGGGAAAGATCCTCTCAGTGAAAGTGTGGGTGAAAGTGTGGAGATGGGACATGTTGTCTGCATTATAAAATGACACCTGTTCACCCTCATAATCCAGGAAAATCCTGATCTCCTGGGGTTTCATCCTCAAAGTGAGGGGTGTCCATGAGGGGGCCATCAAAATAGTCATTACTGTGAATGAGGCATACAGTCCAGTATCCAGTCTCAGGTCTTGTATCAAATTTCCCTTTCCTGTTGATTGACTCTTGGACCACTCCCAAACCCCATTTAGTTTTGTTCCCCCAACCATCACTTCCCAGTAACATCTCCCTGGCATGAACCCCCTTTATCCCAGGACACATGGAATGTGACCAAACCGCTCCACAGTGTTTGCGAGTGTCATCTGTTTCCGAGCTTCACACTGGTCCAGTCCTCAGACAGGATGAGCCAGGGATTCAGGTCCAGAGTCAGAGAGGCTGGAGCTGGAAGAAAAGTTAAAATAAATTTAGTGTCTTGCTATGATTGTGATGTTAAATCCTTCTTCTGCTATAACCTAATGGTGGCTCATGTGGGCACAGCTCCAGTCTGAGATGTAATCAGCTCTGAGGCTAGAAGGGATTGAAAATATTACAAGCCCATTCTAGTAGCAATATTTATACATAGGAGATAAAATTATGGTATGTGACAGTTCCCAGTTACATTTCCCATAGTGTATGTACATAACACTGAAGATGGGGCATTCCTGTCTGCATTGATAGTCAAACCTCACTTTCTACCTTTGTAAACTTTACAGGTCTTCGAAAACTCAATCAGCTATATCCTTGCTACACTAAGGTGTTGATCATTGCTGTGCTACATCAGCTCCTAGTTAAAATAACATCTCAATACCACAATCATCTGAGATATCCACACTCATACTTCTGGTCACTTGAGCATCCGTGATTTTAATCATTCTACTGTTTACGATGGTGTCTTCAATTGCCTAGGTACCTAATCTCTGAAGTTATTTTATATCCCCCTTTCTTCTTCACTTTCTTCATTTAGTATTCTTCTTAAAGACCCTCTGTTTGATATGACCAGTATCTGCCACTATTATACTTCAATCAAGTCTGCTGTCACATTTGTCATCTCAAACTATCATTGTAACTGTCTCTTATATACCTTTAAATTTACCTTTAAGTTATAGGGTCTTATATTAATGGCCTATAGTTATGCTCTCTCTGGCAAGTTGAATCATTTCTGTATCCACTCTATCAAATCCTTTCAGAACTACAAAGACTTTCATTAGATCACCCCTAAGCTTTCTCTTTTTCAAGATAATCAGCCTAACAATCCTTTCCTGATAAGGATATCTATGTTTCACTGGTATCCTTGTAAATCTTTCTTGCAACCTCTCCAGAGTCTCTACATCTTGTATAATATGACAACCAGAACTGCATATATTATTCCAACTGTGATTCAATCAATGTTCAATACAGATTGAGCAGGAATTCCCTAATTTTCAGTTGAATACGTTTGGAAATAAAATCTAGTGTTCGATTTTCTTTCATTGACTTGTTAACTTGAGGTGTAAACTTTAGTAATAGGTGTATTTTTACTTTCATTTCCTGTTATTTCTCTACCTAGACTTGTACGTTCCAGGTAATAAGTTACTTTCCTCTTCTTCCTACCCAAACAAAATACTACATGGAATGCAAGATGGTTAGAGTACAGGAGCAGGGAAGTCATGATGCAATTGTACAAGGGTTTGGTGAGAAGACACTTAGGTATATTGTACGTAGTTTTGGTCTACTTAACTGTGGAAGGAAGTCCTGGCTATGGCGGGAGTACAACAAAAATTTACCGGAACAGATTCTCGGGATGGTAGGGCTGATGTATGAAGACAGACTAGTTCAGTTGTAACTTGCTATTCCCTTCTGTTATATAAGACTGTCTAATTTCTTCTTAAATGATGCCTTACAGTCATTTGTTGATGGTCTATAGTCATGCTGTCTCCAAGAAATTGAATCATTCTCTAACAAATATTTCAGAATTATAAAGATTTTCATAGGTCAGTTGGATGATCAACTGTGGTCATACTGAATGTGAGTGCAGGTTTGAAGGACTAAATGGCCTACTCCTGCTCCTATTTTTGATGTTTCAATCCCATTTAAAACGTCAAACTTCATTTGTCAATTACTTGCACGTTCTTCAAATTTAATAAGTTCTTGTCTAGTATGTTGCAGTCCTCCTCATCATTGACTAGGTGACCACCACCACCCCGCAACCATTCCCTGAATTTGATGTTATCTATAAATTTAGAAATTTTGTTTTAGAGTTCAAGCTGTTAATACAACTTATCAGGGTAGGACCAAACTTTATGGAACACTCAGCTTTAGTCTTGAAGTTGGCTAACAGTCCACCTTCTCCCACCAATCGTCTGACCGATCATTAGTTTATTCTGAATGATGAAGGGACCAAGGGAATGGTTGTTAAATTTGATGACACAAAGTTGGAATGTAAGCTGTTAAGAGCATGTGAGAATGTTACAAAGAGATATAGATAGATTAAGTGAATAAGAAAAGATCAGGAAAATGAAGTATAATGTGGGAAAATTTTAAATTGTCCATTTTCCCAAGAAAAGCATTAAAAATGATATTATCTAAATGGTAAGAGATTTGAGAGCTCTGAGATATAATGAGTTCTGGGTGTCCTAGTGCTTAAATTGCAATAAGTTAGTGCACAGGTACAACCATAAAGCCAATAGAATGTTATTATTTATTGCAAGGGAAATCAAAGAAAAAGTAGGAATGTTGTGCTTCATTTACAGGGCAATGATGAAACCACGTCTTGAGTATTGTGGACAGTATTGGTCTCCTATTTAAGAAGGAATATGAATGTGTTTGAAGCAGGTCAGGGAAGGTGTACCAGCTTAATACCTGGAATAGATGAGCTGCCTAATGAGGAAAGGTTGGGCAGACTAGATTTATATCCATTGGGACTTAGAAGATTGAGAGATGTCCAATTGAAATATATACCTTCCTGAGGGGTCTTGTAAAGATGATGTGGAAATGATGTTTCCCATTTATAGGAGAATGTGGAGTTAGGGATCACTGTTAAAAAATAAAGACAAAGCTAAATAACTTTATCCTTGCAAAGGGCTGTGAGTCTTTAGAACGTTCCTCTACTTTTAAGGCAGAGAAAAATAGGTTTGCGATGAGCAATCCAGTGAAAGGTTTTCGGGGTGGACTGGAATTTGAAGTAATCAGATCATCCTTGTTAAATAGAGGAGCATGTATGAGAATTAGATGGTCTACTCTCACTCTTAATTTGAGTGTTCATATATTCACAGATTAATAGAAGTGTTACAGTGCAGAATGGAGCCATTTAGCCCATTGCATCTGTACTGGATCTTCAAATGAGCAATATTACCTACTGCCAACCTCCTGCCGTTTCTCTACACCTCCATTCATTATTTTTATTACCTACTGCACTGGTTGTACTGAAGCACTTGTGATGTATACAAAACAAGTTGGAACAGTATGCATCGTTCAAAGTTTTACTGCATTTATTTTCCTTCTGGAGTTTCACGTGAAATAAATATTGTGATTCAAGTTTAAATTTTAACCTAAAACTATTGCGTCTGCACTGACTTAAAAAGAGATAACAAACCAGATACCACTTTCCAACTATTTGTCCATCATCTCACACATCAAGCGCATAGCCAAGTTGTATTTTGTTAAATATGATGCGGTTTTCTGCCTCTGCCACCCAACTGCTCCTACCACCCTCTGTGAACAAAAAAATTCTCTTTGACTCAGCTATAAATTGTCGCCCAATTACTTTAAATCCACATCACCTGGTTATTGACTTCTCAACATCATGGGAATCAAAAGCAAAACAGAAATTGCAGGCTAAACTCAACCGGTCTGGCAGCATCTGTGGGAATCATGGAAATAGATTAATCCTGTCACTGTATCTAAGCCAACTGTAATTTTACACACTTCGGATAAATATTCCTTCTGCCTCCTCTGCTTCAGAGAAAACAATACCAGTCAATCCAGTCTTCCATTCCCAGCAGCAACCTCATAAGTGCCCTTTGTAAATATTCTCATGCAATCAAAAAGTTATTGACACAAGGTGACCAGAATGTGAACAATACTCCAGGGTTGTCCAATTAGTGTTTGACATAATTCTAGCATAATATCACTGTTCTTATCCTCTAGGCCTCACTGTGAAAGGGGAGTACTCTGTAAGTCTTCCTAATTACCTCATATACCTGGTCAACTACCTTCAGGGATCTCAGATTCACCTCTCAGTATTCTAACAGGTTTTGCTTATTCCTTCATCTTGTTTGTCCCCACTAGAAACAGACCCTCACACTTATCCAGATTGAATTCCATTTGTCACATTTCAGCTCAATGATTTCTTTCTGTAGTCTCCAGCTTTCTTCCTCACTGTCAGCTAAGCAACCAATGTTTACATGACCTGCAAACTTGATAATCATGCCCCTTACTTTGACATCTAAATCAATGCTATATTTCACAAATAGAAAGCAATGCAGTGCTGAGCTTTGTTCACGGGAAACAACCTCCCATTCACAGAATAATCTGACAAACAGTACCCTTCGCTTCCTGTCACTGAACCAGTTTTGGGTCCAGTATATCACTGCCCATTGACCCTGTGGGTGTTTATTTTTATGTCTAATCTTCCATTGGAACCTTATCAAAGCCTCAGTAAAATCTGTGCTGACTACACAAATGTGTTACCCTTATCAACTCTCCTTGTTAGATTCGCACAAAAGGTTAATCAAGTTACTTGGACATGACCTTTCTTCAAGAAGTCCATACTGACATTAATGTTTGCCTTTTGCAAACACAATTTGCAGCAGCTCTCAAATTTCTTTCCAATAATTAATCCACCATCAAAGCCATGGCAGTTGGGTTGTAATGATCAATGCTATTCACTGCCTTTTTTTCTTGCATCTGCCTAGCAGATCATTTCAAAACTTATAACAATTTCTATCAGATCATTCTTTAGCCTTCTTTTACATGGTAAACAGAGCACCAGTCCATTTTTTACATTTAAAGTCACTCAGACTTCTGAATCTGTTTTATATCTGCATCTATGGATACACTTTGTAGACAATGGATATTAAAATTCTGCACAGTTCCCCAAGTGCTGTCTATCCAATGTTCTCTACAAGTTAAATGTTACTGTATTACTTTTCAATTTTAGTCATATTAATATGTATCCTGGTGTTTTATTTGCTACTTTGTTAGTGGGATACATCAATCATATTCTATAATTTTAGTTGCTATGGAATGTGCTTTCTCTCTTATTCCTTTAATGTTATACCTTCATATCCCACACATACCATATCCACCTTTTGGTAAAATAGAAATCTACAGCATTTATTCCAACATTTCATTCCTTCACTCCTAGTTTATAACCTCCCTCAACTCTGAACAAAGAAGAACAAAGAACAAAGAAAATTACAGCACAGGAACAGGCCCTTTGGCCCTCCAAGCCTGCACCGATCCAGATCCTCTATCTAAACCTGTCGCCTATTTTCCAAGGATCTGTATCCCTCTGCTCCCTGCCCATTCATGTATCTGTCTAGATACATCTTAAATGACACTATCATGCCCGCCTCTACTACCTCTGCTGGCAACGCGTTCCAGGCACCCACCACCCTCTGCATAAAGAACTTTCCACGCACATCTCCCTTAAACTTTTCCCCTCTCACCTTGAAATTGTGACTCCTAGTAATGTTTTCCCCCACTCTGGGAAAAAGCTTCTTGCTATCCACCCTGTCTGTACCTCTCATGATTTTGTAGACCTCAACCTCCGTCTTTCTAAAGTAAATAATCCTAACCTACTCAACCTCTCTTCATAGCTAGGACCCTCTATACCAGGCAACATCCTGGTGAACCTCCTCTGCACCCTCTCCAAAGCATCCACATCCTTTTGGTAATGTGGCAACCAGAACTGTACGCAGTATTCCAAATGTGGTCGAACAATAGTCCTATACAACTGCAATATGACCTGCCAACTCTTGTACTCAATAGCCCGTCTGATGAATGAAAGCATGCCGTATGCCTTCTTGACCACTCTATCGACCTGCATTGCCACCTTCAGAGTACAATGGACCTGAACACCCAGATGTGTCTGTGCGTCAATTTTCCCCCGGGCTTTTCCATTTACTGTATAGTTCGATCTTGAATTGGATCTTCCAAAATGCATCACCTTGCATTTGCCTGGATTGAACTCCATCTGCCATTTCTCCACCCAACTCTCCAATCTATCTATATTCTGCTGCATTTTCCGACAGTCCCCTTCACTATCTGCTACTCCACCAATCTTAGTGTCATCTGCAAACTTGCTAATCAGACCATTTATACCTTCATCCAGATCATTTATGTATATCACAAACAACAGTGGTCCCAACACGGATCCCTGTGGAACACCACTGGTCACAGTTCTCCATTTTGAGAAACTCCCTTTCACTACAACTCTGTTGTCCTGTTGCCCAGCCAGTTCTCTATCCATGTAGTTTGTACACCCTGGACCCCATGTGACTTCACTTTCTCCATCAGCCTACCATGGGGAACCTTATCAAACGCCTTACTGAGGTCCATGTATATGACATCTACAGCCCTTCCCTCATCTATCAACATCGTCACTTCCTCAAAGAATTCTATCAAGTTGGTAAGACATGACCTTCCCTGCACCAAACCATGCTGCCTATCACTAATAAGCCCATTTTCTTCCAAATGTAAATAGATCCTAGTCCTCAGTATCTTCTCCAGCAGCTTCCCCACACTGATGTCAGGTTGTTACAACTCTGGTTAACAACTCTGGTTGTTTTCAGATCTACACCATTGTGTGCAGGTTGAGTAAGTTTGTTTCAATGCCAGGTTCAGAGATATATTTCCATAAACGCTTTATTGTGCTATAGATCCAGCTGTTGTTCTTGTTGAACCCTCCTTCAAATCAACCTCATTCAACAAAATCTTGGGCATGCCTTTCAATGTATTGAGGGATATGGAGCAAAGTGGGTGCAAGTGGAATCAAAGTCTAGGTTAACTGTTATCTAAATGGAACAGACTTGAAGGGCTGAATGGCCACTCCTGCTTTTAGTTGTCAAGTATACTAAATGTTATGTTTTGGTAGTATTGAAACCAGTAAATTTGCAGGTTCTTTTGCTGGCCGATTATTGAGTTAGTCGATAAGAGCATAATGTGTAGAAGCAGAACAGGCCATTCAGCTGATTAGGTCTGCTCTGCCACTCAATGAGATCACAGCTGATCTGATAATCCTCTGATGATCCACTCTCCTACTTTTCCCCCATAACCCTTGATTCCCTTACTGACTAAAATTCTGTCTTATCTCAGCCTAGAATATACTAATGACATCTCTCTGCTGGAAGGAATTCCACAAATTAATTACTCACTGCATGGAGAAATACCTCATCATCTCTGGCTTAAATGCTTGAACCCTTTATTCAGAGATTATACTGTCTAGTCCTAGACACTCCCATAAGGGGAAACAGCCTTTCCACATCTACCCTGTTAATCCTTTAAGAATCTGTATGTTTCAATAAGGTTCCCTCTCATTCTTCTGAATTCCAATGAGTACAGGACCATCCTACTCAACCTCTCCTCATAAGATAGTCATTCCATACTGGTATGAGCCAAGTGAACCTTCTCTGGACTGCCTTCAGTCCCAGTATATCTTTCCTTAGATAAGCAGCTCAAAACTGTTCACAGTATTCCAACCATGGTCTGACTAGTTCCTTGCATAGTTTTAGCAAGACCTCTGCACTTTTATAAAGTATTCCATTTGAAATAAATGCCAAAATTCTATATGCTTTCTGTATTAATTGCTGAACTTGGTGCCAGTTTTTTTTTGTAAATTAGGACAAGGACTCTGAAAATTCCTCTGTTCCATAGCATTCTGTTGTCTTTCTCTATTTAATTCATATCCAGCTCCTCTATCTCAGCCTTGAAATGTAATTTACCACCAAGCCTCCACAACCCACTATGGTAAAAAAATTCCACAGATTCACTACCCTCTAAGAAAAAAAATTCTTCTTTATCTCTGTCCCAAATCTGAGACCCCTTATTCTGAGATTATGCCCTCTGTTCCCAGACTCTCATACAAGGGGGAAACAACAATTCTGCATCGACTTTGTCAAGTCCTCCAAGTATCTCATGTTTCAATGAGGTTGCTCTCATTTTTTCTATACCTACTTGACTTCTGCTCATAAGCCAGTCCCTCCATATTTGGTATCAGCCTAATGAGACTTCTATGAATGTCACCAATGCTGATATACCTTTCCCCGGATAAGGGAGGCAAAACTGTTCACAGTAGTCCAGCCTTGGTCTGAGTAGTAATAGATTAATGGAGCAGTACAGCATGGAAACAGGCCCTAATTAATTCTAAATTAATCTAGTCCCATTTTCCAGCATTTAGCCCATGTCCCTCTAAACCCTTCCTATTTTAAATGGCCATCCAAATGCCTCTTAATTGTTGTAGTTGTGTCTTATGAAGCTTGCTTAGCCTATTACTGAACATGTATGCTAGCTTTTTATGATTTATGTTCAAGGTCTCTCAAATCTTTCTGTTCTGTGGCTTTCTACAGTCTTTCTCCATTTAAATAATATTCAGCTCCTTTATTTCCCCTGCCAATGTACATAACCTCTCATTTTCCCACATTATATTCCATCTCTCAAGTTTTGCCCATTTGCTTAACCTGTCTATATGATGCAACAGACAATAGAATAGCCAGTAAGTAATAATGCATGAAGAAGGACATTTTATTTGGTGAAGAATTGGATGGCTACAGAAACCCTAGTATGATCATGCAAAAAGAAATCAGATGCCTTTTTTTGTTTCTTCTCCAAAGTCTTCAGCATCTTAGGTGAACCCTTATTCAAAGTATTTTGTGTTGCTTACATACTGCGCATATTGAAACAACAAGGGACTGTTCAGGGTGTTCATCAATATTCCCTATAGCTTTGTTTTGTTATATGCAACTTATTCATTTAAATGTGTGGGTGCAGAATTTTTATTTTTTGAATGTCTATGCACAAACTGCCCACTTGGTGGACTTTTCTCTCTCTGTGCAGTTTAGTCGGGGGGAGAGTGTGGTGTAGTGGCAACCTTACCAGACTAGCAACCCAGAGATCCAAGCTAAAATTCTGGAGAGCGGGGTTTAAGTGATAGCTGGTGAAATTTCAATTAATGCATCTAGAATTCAAAATTAGTCTCAGTAATCATGACCATGATAACCATAGTCAATTGTTGTAAAAGCCCATCTCGTTCACTTCCACACTTTTGGAGCAAATCTGTTATCCTTACCTGTCTTACTACTTTTTCCTAATTCACTCATAGGATTTGGGCAAGACTAGCTGGGCCAGCACTTATTGCCCATCCCTAGCTGACTTTGAGAAGGTAGTGGTGAGCTGCATTCTTGAATGGCTAGTCAGTTTGGTGAAGGCACAGCCACAGAGACATTAATGGAGGGAGTTTCAACATTTGAACCAGTGACACTGAAGGAACAGCAATATATTTCTAAATTTGGATGGTGACTGGCTTGGCGGAGAAATTGCAGGTGGTTCGGAAAGTGTTTAGGAAGCATTGATGAATTTCTGTAGTGCATCTTGAGTATGGGCACATTGCTACTAAAAAGCTTCAATGGTGGAGTGAGTGAATGTTTGTAGATGTGGTGCCAATCAAGTGCCTGCTTTGTTCTGGGTGGTTTAAATCTTCTTGAGTGTTGTTGGAACTCATTCAGGCAAATAGGGAGTATTCTATCAAACTCCTGACTTGCGCCCTTGTCAATTTGAGGAGTCAGGAGTTAAGTAACTCACTGCAGGTTTCCTAGCCTCTGACCTGTTCTTGTAGCCATGAGGGTAGTGTGCTGTAGAAATGCAGGTGAAATTCATGAAATCTTTATTATTCTAAATTATTTAGAAGATAGACCCTAACTTTTTCTTATTTTACAGGTAAATGTAAGGTGTTGCATTCCAGGTGCAATTTGATTGGTCAAACTACCAGATGGAAAGCAAAACACACTTATTCATCCACTATTATTAAAATACAGTAAAAGAAAGAAGGAATTGGAATAACTTAACTCTATTGGAAAATTTAACAGAACAATAACTATCAGTAATTAACTGTTCCAATATAGCAACATTCCATAAACACATCCTTGGCAAAAGGCAAATTCAGAAAATGGATTGTCTCACATGCAGTTCTCCAATTCAAGAGGAAAGAACATCAAAAGACAATTCTGTGAGGGAGAGAGAACTCCAGCTTTCAGCTATAGCAAAGAGAGATATGGCAGCTTGTTCGCACCTCCAGCAGCTTCTGCTACTGAAAAAAGTAAAAATGCTGGTTTTGTGGGCGGGAGCTTGACTGCACCCATTCAGACTGCTTCTATTATTCCAACTTAAAAAAAACCCAAAGCTTCACACAGAGATAGAAAGAACTGCCGATGCTGGAGTCAGAGATAACACAGTGTGGAGCTGGAGGAACACAACAGGCCAGCTGACATTTCTGAAGAAGGGTCCCGACCCAAAACATCAGCTTTCTTGCTCCTCTCATGTTGTCTGGCCTGCTGTGTTCCTTCAGCTCCACATTGTGTTATCCAAGTCTTCACACGTTGTTTTATCTTCTTATGGACTGCTGGTCACCTGCCGCCCAATCTTTCTCTAAAAGAAACCAAGACAAAACACATTTCTTAAAGCCACAGTACAGTCACATTACTTAACAAATTTCTTTGAGTTAGATTCACAAGGTGGCTATACTCACCCACAATATACCATTTCAGCTTGAAGGACCCCACAAGCACAATTTACTACCTGTTCGACCTGAAACATTAACTCTGCTTTCTTCCCACAGATGCTGCCAGACCAGTTGAATTTTTCCAGCAGTTTATGTTTTTGCATCCTTTGAAAAGACTTCGCAAGTCACTCAGTTCAATCACAGTATGGGCAAACAGGTGCTGGTCTTGCCTGAGGCGCCTGCAGCCGATTGCAGAATGTAGGAAAACAAAAGGGGGACTTGGGACTACAAACATTTGCCTCCTGTCGGCAGCAGGCAAACATTTTCGTATGGATTTTTTTAAATTATACCATCCATAGATCCATTTTCTCTAATGCAAATGTTGGATATCTGAAAACAAAGCAGGGAGGGCACAGTGGCTCAATGGTTAGCATTGTTGTCTCACAGTGCAAAGAACCAGAGTTTGATTACAGCCTCGGGCGGCTTTCTGTGTGGAGTTTGCACATTCACCCGGGTCTGCATGGGTTCTGGTCTTCTCCCGCCTTACCTGTGCAGGTTAGGTAGATTTGCCATACTATAGCGTCCTGAGATGTATGGACTAGGTGGATTAGTTATAGGGATAAAGCAGGGGGTGGGTCTGGGTCAGATGCTCTTCGGAGGGTCGGCGTGGACTCGAAGGGCCGAATGGCCTGCTTCTACACTGCAGGGGTTCTCTGGAAACTGATGGCATCCGTGGAGAGAAAAATAGATTTCTGATGAAAAGCCATGAACGCGAAACCCATTTTTCGCCGAATGCCTTTTGTTTTTCATGTAATTTTCCTTGGGGGAATTCGCTTTTTCTCCAGGGTTTAGGTAATTCGCAACGCGCCCCCCTCCCCGCAACCCCGAGGAGAACAGCCGGCCGATTGTCTTGATGATCAACGAAAGTGAAACCGACTCGGAAGCAGGAACACACTTGCTGACGATATGGCGGACAGAAAGAAGGCTGAAAATTGGACCGAGGAAGCGATTTGTTCGATTTGTCTGGATTTCTTCACCGATCCGGTCTCACTGGATTGTGGACACAACTTCTGCCGCTCCTGTATCACCCAGAGTTGGAAAATCAAGGAGATAAACTCCTGCCCGGAATGTCGACAGGAGTTTCCGGAAAGAAACCTCCGAGCCAGCTGGGCCTTAGCAAGTCTAGCCGAGAAAGCTAGAAATCTGAAACTGGAGTCGAAGCAGAAGGACAAGAAATTTCATTGCGGGAAACACCGGGAAGAACTGAAGCTGTTCTGTGAAACTGACAAGAAATTGATCTGCTTCATTTGTAGAGATTCGCGGGAACACAAATCTCATCAGTTCCTACCGATAGACGAGGCTGCGGAGATGTACAAGGTAAAAGAAAACAATTTGGAGGGTTGCACTTCTGGTTTGTTGCATAATTTTCTCTTTGTCCAAAGCTCTGATTTGCCAATTTGACTCCTCGTTCCAGGACCAACTGAAACCACATTTAGAATCGGCGACAAGTAGAAAAATTGCAGTTCAGGACACCGAACGGCGGCAGAAGCGGCTCTTGTCTGAATTTAAGGTGAGGGCTCGTCCATGTGGTGATTTTCAGGGATCCGCTTTCTTTTTATGGCGGGACGTTAATGATACTTCTCATTTTATTCTGTAGAAACAGGCGAGCAGTCTGCAGACCCACATCACATCCGAGTTCGCTAAAATGCACCAGATTCTCACTGAGAAAGAGCGGCGTTTACTCAGAGATCTGAGAGAAGAAGAGGAGAGGATTATACAAACAATGGAAAAAAAACTCAGTGGGATCCAACAGGAGTTAGGTAGCGTTGAACGAGAACTATCAAAGTTGCAGAGTCAGATGAAGGAACATGACCCACTCAAGTTCCTGAAGGTAAAAAAAAATGGTTTTACTGAAGGAAATCCACATTTCAAACGTTGACAACGTTTTCAAAATCCATCACAGTGAAAACTGGAGGAGCAACATCTCATCTTCAAACTAGGCACTTTGAAACCTTCTGGGCTCAATATTGAGTTTAACACCTTCAAATTGTGAACCCATTCCTTCCCTTTCTTTTAGCTTTACCTGTTACATTCTCTGTCACCATGTTCTCTCTCCCCACCCCAGCTCTGTTCTTTCCAGTCTGGCAGTTAGACACACCCTTAACCTGGATTTCTTACATTCTGATCATTTAACTTGAACTAACAATATCTTTTCTCCCCCACTACTCTGATCTCCCCTGCCCCACTATAACATAAATGGTGTTCCCTCCACACTCCACTTCAGGTCTGAAAAAGAGTCATATAGACACGAAACGTTAGCTTGCTTTCTCTCCATGGAATCATGCCTGACTCGCTGTGATCTCCTGCACTTTTTGTTACCATACACCAGTTGGTTTCACACTGCCTGATGGCTTTGGTAAAGCTCAATGAATAACTTGTTCCTCTTGGTCCAGATGATAGGTCTAAAAAAAATTTCTACTCAATTGCTGTGCCTTGGGAGAGATATTCAGTTAGGCCCACATCCTGTTCTCTCTCTGTAAATGTACTCCCTTCAAAAATATATTTTCTCTCCACAGATGCTGGTAGACCTACTGAGATTTTCCAGTGATTTCTATTTTTGTTTCAAAAATGAGTATACAATTAGCTTTAGGAATTAGAACTCTGATTACCGCCAGCTCTTCAGCAATGCATTGCAGCCCAAAACAACTCCTGCTTTAACGAAAACAAAAATTCTTCACATCGCTTTCATTTCTTTTGTGAATCAACTTAAAACTTATTAGAAATGTTTATGGCAAAGAGTGAGGCACTTGGCTTTCTCTGGTGCCTGTGTCAGTGGATAAATGAACCACCAACAGCCTAATCCCATTTCCCATCAGAGATGCACATCCAGACACCATTTACAGGAGTTGAGAATTTATGCCCTGAGATAGATGGATTCTTGACCAGTCTAGGAACCAAAGGTTACAGGGAAACGAAGGAAACTGGATGTGAGGAATGTCGACCAGCCATGATTCAATGGCAGGGCAGTCTTGAGGAATCACACAACCTACTCCTGTTTCCATTTCTAATGGTCTATCTCCTTTCTAATCTCTATCAATCACTTTAAATCTATGCCACCTAATCTTGTCATAGAGTCATACAGCATGGAAACAGACCTTTCGGTTCAACTAGTCCACACCGACCATGCTCCCAAACCAAACTAATCCAACTTGCCTGCATTTGGCCCACATTCCTCCAAATCTTTCCTATTCAAGTACTTATCTAAACGTCTTTTAAATGTTGCTACTGTATCTGCATCCACCACTTCCTTTGGCAGTTCATTCCACATACAAACCACTTTCTGTAAAAAAATTGCCCTTCATGTCCTTTTTGAATCTTTCTCCTCTCATCTTAAAAATATGCCCCCTAGTTTTGAACTCCCATAGCCTAGGGAAAAGACCCTTGGTTATTCACCTTATCTATGCCCCTCATGATTTTATGAACTTTAATAAGGGTCACCCCTCAACCTCCCACCCTGTCTGTTCAGGTAAATAGGTTCTGCTCATTCACTCCATCCAGGCCCCTCTCATCTCAGTTAAGATGCTCTTCAACCTCCTTTGTTACAAGGAAAACTACTGCAACCTGTCCAATTTTTCCTCATGGGTACATTTTTTTCAGTCCTGGCACCATTCTCAAATCTACTTTGCACCTTCTCTAGTAATTTTAAATCCTTTCTGTAAGGAGGTGACCAGAACTACACACCGTACTCAAGTTGTGACCTAACTTAAATGTCTCTGATGAAGGGTCACTGAAACATTCACTTTGTTTTATAACTTGTTGCTGCCTGGCTTGCTAAGTATTTCCAGCATTTTCCATTTTTACTAGCTTAAATTTGTGCCCAAGCTCTCTCACATGATGCAGTCACTGTAGGCAATAAAGTGGTCCATATTTACATAATGCCTTAAGTAACAAGACACCTAAAACATTTCACAATGGCATTATAAAAGAAGTTGTGACATCCAGCCACATAAGAAGTTATAACCAAAAGTTTGGACAAGGGACAGTATTTACTGAGGATCCTCAATGAGAAAAGTGAGGTATGGACAAAAACATTTTGGCAGGAAATTCAGGCATTAAGGACTGCCAACTGAAAGCACAGCCAAGTCTGATGGGGTGAGTAAAATCAGGGATGGTTAAATAGTCAGAATTGGCAGAACAAAAGCACATATCTTGGAGGGTGTGGGGCTGACGATTCAGTTGCCAAGGAATAAGGCCTTGGAGAGATTTGAAAACAAGGCCGAAACTTTTTAAATTGATACATTGCTGCACTGTGTAAGTCTGTGAGCCCAGGAATGGTGTTTAAAAAGACACAGGAAGTGGAGTTTTGAAAGACCTGCAAGTTTATGGAAGTTAGAAGTTGGAAGGTCAGCTAGCAGTATATTAGAAATATTAAAATTTAAAGGTAACGAAGGATGGATGAGATCTGTAAATTAGTTAAGAATGACTTTTCTTTCATATGCTGATGTTGTCTAAAAGCAATATTGAGAATGCTGGAGAAACTCAGCGGGTCAGGCAAATCTTTATGTCAAATCGCTAGGAACTGAAATCCAGGGTTAATGAAGTGTGCTGATACTAAGGTCAGGTGACTACCTATAAGCACCACTAAACAACAGAGGGAGATGAACAGATTTAACTTTTAAAAGTTTCTGTCTCCAACACATTTAACTAGGCCAATTCTGCGTTTTGCCAGGTGTGTTAACTGATGCTGCAGGAAAAATCGGTCTCAAAATTACAGCATTAAAATGAGGCAATGCATTGCTAATAGAAATAACAAATTCTCATTAAGGAATAACAACTGCCTCAGTTTCAGTGTTATCATTGAAAATATACAATATGAATCTGTGTCAATTAGAGATTTTCCAGAGTAAGTTGTTGCACTATGTTCATTTTATTCCTGACTGATCTGTGCTGTCACTTAACAGAGACAAAATATTGATTGGTAATATGTTGGCTGCGCCACTAACCTTTGATTATCCTCTTAGACGTGTGATTCTCTCTTATTTCAAGAGGAGATTTCAAGGGACAAAGGGTATGTATTCCCTGCCTTTCCAATTAATTTAACTTGGTAATGTCTAAAAGCTGCAATGGTACACTGAACACTTTATGTTCACAGGATTAATGCTCAGGATGATGCAAAGTCAGTGATACCAGCCTCGGTGTCACTGGGAAGATTCAAAGGCCCGCTACAGTATACTGTGTGGAAAGAAATGATAGGGAGTATTCACCCAGGTAAAGAGCTTCCAGTTTTTCCATTTGAACCCTGCAAAGCTCTTGGCATGAGAATAGAGCAATGTGACATAACCTTTAGGTGCAAAACACAGAAAATGCAAAGTGTTGATGATGAGGGTTGTGAGGCTGGTGTTGTGTACGTAGACTTCCAAATTCCTTTGCCAAAATATACCATAATAATGCTGTTAGCAAAACTGACACACTTTAAGATTGAAAGGACGGAGCAGGATGGATGCAAAGTCAGGAAGTGGTGAAGAGATGACTCTGATTTACATGCTGCTCTGGGTAAGTGAATAGGAGCAATCAGAGATTAAAGCTTTACACCCTGTGTGTAAATCATCAGCTATCTTAATGTGAGGATTATTTCTATTTGAGGTTGTGACTTTCTTCCATTGGTCTTCATGTACCTGAACAGGCTAATTCTCAATCCACTGACCTTTGAGCACATGTAGGACATCCCAAGAGGTAGTGAGATCCAGATTGCAGGGTTTTCTTCCTTTACTTCTCTGATCTGGCTCATTGTTATGATCTTGGGAGTTATTCCTGACACAACGTGATGGACAAGTTGTCAGCATTCTGAATAATAAAGATAGAGAATGTAACAATTCTGTAGCATGTTACCCCCGATGTGCAACACCTTCCTTTTGACGCTTTGCTCTGCAGAGCACAAGAAATCAGAATCTGCAGCCACCTCCATGACCTGCCATCAAATAACAGTTTGTACATAGCTCCTCTAACATCTCAAGGTTCTTCACAACAGCCTGATAAAGCTAAATTTGGAATCAAGAATCATAAGACAATATTAAGGGACATGAGATAACACAGCGTTGAGCCGGAGGAACACAGCAGGCCAGGCAGCACCAGAGGAGTAGGCAAGTTGACATTTCAGGTTGGGAGAGGTAGTAGGAACTGCAGATGCTGGAGAATCCGAGACAACAAGGTGCAGAGCTGGACGAACACAGCAGGCCAAGCAGCATCATAGGAGCAGAAAGGCTGACGTTTCGGGCCTAGACCCATCATCA
>NC_063366.1:19548687-19593167 GCF_021869965.1 Rhincodon typus | reverse complement strand
CCCCTCCCCCTTTTCTGATGAAGGGTCTAGGCCCGAAACGTCAGCCTTTCTGCTCCTATGATGCTGCTTGGCCTGCTGTGTTCGTCCAGCTCTGCACCTTGTTGTTTCTTATTTCAGGTTGGGACCCTTCTTCAGACGTGAGCAAGGTTAGTCAAAGAGGTAGGTTTTAAGAACGTGTAAGAGGTGGAGAGGCTGGTTCATGAAGACATTTCCAGGGCATCAATCTCAGGAAGCTGAAGACATGACCATGAATGGTGGGAAGATTTTTAAAAACTTTTTAAGTGCATCACTGCCAGCTTCTGCAATGCATCTTGTGAATGTTATACACTAATGCCTGGTTACAGCAGAACTTCAGAGCTTAGCTCTGATCTCTTGGTTGCAGGATCGCTTAATGCTGCCTATTCCAGGCTGTTTCTGCAGATTGTCATGCACATAGTCTTGTGTTGTAGCTTCACCAGGTTGATAATTCATTTTTAGGTAAGCTTGGTCCAAGCATATCCTCCTACACTCTTTAATGTGCTAAATTTGGTCTCTTGAGCTGATGGTAATAGTACGATGGAGGATATATCAAGCCTTGAAGTTATAGATTTTGGTTGAATACAAATCTACTGCTGTTGATAGTCAATATCACCACATGGATGCACAGGTTTGAAATGTTGGGTCTGTTTGAAGTCAGTCCAATTTAACACAATGGTAGTTCTACACAACATGAAAGAGAGTATTCTGAATGTGAAGACAGCATCTCAACAAGGACTATGCAATTCTGGGGAAGGGTCACTTGACCCAAAACATTAACTCTGATTTCTCTCCACAGATGCTGCCAGACCTGCTGAGCTTTTCTGGCAATTTCTGTTTTTGTTTGGATTATGCAATGGTCACTTGTACTAATGTTATCACACACAGAAGTATCTGTGACAGGTAGATTGGTGAAGATGAGGTCAAGTAGACTTTTTCCTTTTGTTGGTTCCCTCACTACTTGGCCCAGACTCCAGCTCAGTCAGTAGTGGTGCTACCAAGCCCCTCTTGGTGATGCACATTGAAGTTCCCTACACAGAATATATTCTGTTCCCTTTGTCATTTCTCAGTGCTTCCTCCAAGTGGTGTTTAAAGCAGAGTACTGATTCATCAGTTAAAAGTTTGGTGGGTGGGCGAGGTTTGTTGAGAGCTGATAATCATCAGAATGTTTCCTTGCCCCTGTTTGACATGATGTCACCACCCTTCTTGAGGTCCAGAATCAATGTTGAGAACTCATATCAACTGCATTCCAACATTATGCTACTGGTCTGATGGGTCTGTCCTTCCAATGGAACAGGCCATAGCCAGGAACGATTGTGTTGTTTGTGACATTGTCTACAATGCATGATGCTGTGAGTATGACTGTGTCAGGTTGTAGTTTGATTTGTCTTTGGGACAGCTCTCCCCAGTTTTGGTACAAGCATCCAGATGATTGTATGGAGGAATCTGCATTGTCAAAAGGGTTGTGTTTAAAATTGTTATTTCCAGTGCCTAGGTCAATGTTGAGTGGTCCATTCAGTTTCATTCCTTCGTTAGACTTTGCAGTAAATTTGATACAACTGAAGGGTTTACTGGGTCATTTCAGGGGGGAATCAAGAGTCAACCACAATGCATGGTCTGGTGTCATATGTAGGCCAGACCAGATAAGGATGGCAGATTTCTTTCCCTCAAGGACATCAGAACACCAGTGAGTTTTTACGACAATCAACAGTAGTTACATAATTGTCATGATCTTCATTTTAAATTTAGATGCATACAGAATTCCAATTTCACAATCTGCCATGGTGGGATTTGAATTCATGTCCCCACAACTTTAGCCTGGGATTCTCAAATACTAGTCCAGGAACATCAAAGAAACATTTTATCTTGAAGACTTGTAAAGCTGAAGGAGATTACAGAGATAAAGATGGGCAATGCCTTGGATTTTCTTGAATATATGGAGGATATTTTAATATCATGTAAATTTTACGAGGGATATTTTAAATCAATTAGAGTTTTACTAACACATTGCAAATAATGGTAGCACTGAATATATTATTTTCTTCCAGTTCCAGCATCTCTGACTCTGGATCCAAAAACAGCACATCCCCAACTCATTCTGTCTGAGGACTGGACCAGTGTGAGGCTCGGAAATAAACAGCAGCCGCTCTGTAACACCCCACAGAGGTTTGATTCTTGGGCCTTTGTCCTGGGATTGGAGGGATTCACATCAGGGAAACATTACTGGGAGGTGCAGGTGGGCAACAAGACTGAATGGGGTCTGGGAGTGGCTCGAGAGTCTGCTCAGAGGAAAGGGGAAATCGACCCAAAACCTGAGACTGGATACTGGACAATGGGGCTAGGAAATGAAAATGACTATTTTGCAGGTACCTCTCCCACATGGACCACCCTTATGCCTAATGGGAAACCCCAGAAGATTGGGGTTTACCTGGACTATGAGGGTGGACAGGTGTCATTTTACAATGCAGACAATATGTCCCATCTCCACACATTCACCCATACTTTCACCGAGAGAATCTTTCCTATTTTTGATCCAGGATGGAATTTTAGCAAAAAAAATTCAGGAGCTTTAAAAATTATCCGGATTGCAGATCACTGCTAGTTAGTTTCTATTATTTTGCCTCTGGTGACAGAAGGGAATTATAGCTGTTTTGCTAAACCATTGCACTCTCTGTGGTTAGGTACACCCACAATGCTGCTTGTGAGGGTGTTCCAGGATTTTGACCCAGTGCAGAGTCTTCAAGGTGTGACCTCACCAGTGGCCTGCATAGTTATCATAAGAGATTGGTATACTAATATTCTAATCCCTTTGTAACAAAAGCTAATGCCAGATTAGGGAGTAAGTACCGAGGAGAACATAAAGAGGTTGGACGAATGAGTAATATGGCAATGGCATACAAGGTAACAAAGCATATAGCTCATCATTGCCACACAAAATGGATACCTATGAAATGATTGCATTTAGAGGAACTTGAGTGCCTGTATGAATCACAGAAAGTTAACCAAAAATTAGGAAAACAAATATGTTTTTTTTTATACATTCTGCAGCTCACCACCTTCTTCAAGCCGGATTAGGGATGGGCAATAAAATGCTGACTAGCAGCAATGCACATGAATGAATGCCTAAGTTACATAGATGGGAAATCTCACACCAAGGGGCCTTTATGTCAAAACATTAACATTTTTAATGCATTTTGATAATAAATATAAATTTTAAAACTAATACAGATAAAAATTTGTCTAGCACATTTGCCAGTTCTAGGAGAGTCCCAAATTTCCATTACACTATCCTTTTTAAACACTTTCAACAATATGGTGTAAAATTAGACCCCATATTCAACAGATATGGTTTCTATCTATCCTTTTTGTAGTCCTTCTTATTTTGTAGGTGGTCTTCTGGTGGACCTCTGACCAGAAGTTTCAGGTTCAATTGCAATTATTAAAAACCATGGACACTCTCCTCAAGATGTAGCAGTTTCCAGGGTGGGGTCTAACCATGCTTTTGTATAATAGCTGTATCAAGACTTGCCTCTTACATTCCCTCAAAATCCAAAAATAAAAACCAATAACCTATTAGCCTTTCTGGCTATTTTCCAGATGGCCTCATGGCATTTAAATGATCTGTGCATCTTGACCTCTAATCGTCTTTGAACCTCCACTGTTTCTAGCTGCTCCCCATTTACCAAGTACCCTGTTCTACCCCTTTCAGTTTCAAAATAGATGACCTCACATTTATGCACACTGAAATCTACTTGTCAGCTTTGCCATTCACTTGATCTATCAAAATTTCTTTGTAATTTGATATTTCTGTCGAAACTGTTTACAATGCCAGCTATCTTAGATTTGCAACCACCAAATTTGGAAATATGGCTTTCCATTGCAACTATGTCATTAATAAACTGGGCTATTAATTGAGGCCTCAACTCATAACCTAGGACAGTACTAGTTACATTCTGCCAATTAGAAACACCAGATCATTGTCCTTAATCTCAGTCCCCTGCTGTTAAACCAGTTTCCTAACCAGGTCAGTAATTGGCATGCTTTAACTTTTGCTAATTATCTATCTTTGACTTTATCAAATAACTCATCTTCTGGAAGCCCATAAAACGTTCAGAAACATTCTCTTGCCCTTCAGTTTACTCACCTCTTCAAATACCGGAATGCAAAATGACCTACCACATCAAATCCATGCTCAACCTCGGTGTGCAGCTGAAATCTTTTGAGGTGTTCAGTTTCCATACCCCTAACTCTAGTAGAGAATATATCCAGTTACTGCCATCAATCAGCTCATTGAAAGGGACTATATAATGAAGGGCTGATAAGCATCTTTCTTATTCATTAATGTCAGGGTCAACACAAACAATTAGTGAGTTGAAGTTACCTTGTTAATTGGACATTTATCTTGAAGACGTTAAATTTTGTCCACATTTTGTAAAGATTGAAATATGTACATCAGAGTAAAGTGCTCTGTGATTCAGGGATTGTGATGTTTAATCAGCTTTAATAATATTGGGTAATGCTAGTTTACATTTACTGCACTATTTTCTGTATGAATTGATGTTTAAACTTATGATGGTGTTAGATAAAGCATCTGTAATATATCAATAAATGAATCATCTTGGATTTCTGTGTCACGGACAATATATTTATAAAAGAGAAGTTAACTGATTAATCAGTTCACTCAACGATGGATCATTTGGTTTACGCAATTGGTAATGTACTTCAACTGGCTACCGTGGTATGTGCCACATACGAGCTTGTATTAACTTTTACACGCAGATGGTAAACTTTCAACCAGCACTTCGCATTGAGATGAAAATAAGGTTAAAAATGAAACTGCACCAATAAGTTCTTCAGCCACTGCATGGTTAGTAAGGAGTATGATTAGTATGGGACTGCAGCAGTGAGATAAAGGCCAAGTTAGTTACTGAGCCAAATTTCTAATAGTAGTCAAAGTGGAAATTCACTGCGAAGGGTGTTTAGTGTTTTAACTGGAGTGTTCTGCAAGAAGTAAACACTCCAGAGCAAGAAATAAGTGGGAAATGAAAAATGACATAGATTAAGAGGCAAACTTTCAGTAACACCAGTTGCAGATTGATAGCACAAACCACAGTTTGACACAACTGAAGGGAAAAAATGTTGTTTGGTGAGTAGGATTGGTTAATATTTCCAGGGTTTCAAATAAAAGTGAGGTCTTCAGTCTGCAGGGTTTTTCTTCTTTCTTTTCTTACAAATAGCCACTTAAATATTAGATTGATACCAGTCATCTTCTTTTATCCTTAGTTTACAAAAACAATATCAATACAGTGGACAATCTCAAGCAATTAATTTCCAAGATAAATCAAATACAATAGTGATGGCGAGGTCTGCTGCAACATGTAGAAGCAGCTAGATAGCGTTGTCATTCAAAGCAGACACATTTGTAGTAAGGATCCCTTTTAAATCTTTCCCCTCTCACCTTAAACCTATGCCATCTAGTTTTGTACTCCCCACCCCAGGAAAAGACCTGGCTATTCAACCTATCCATGCCCCTCATGATTTTATAAACCTCTATAAGATCACCCTTCAGCCTCCGGCTCTCTGGGGAAGTAGATGCAGCCTATTCAGCCTCTCCCTATTGCTCAAACCCTCCAACCCTGGCAACATCCTTGTAAATCTTTTCTAAACCCTTTCAAGTTTCACAACATCCTTCCTACAGCAGGTACTAAAGGTTGGTTTATGATCATGGACAGAAAGATGTGACTGCAACTGAGACAGGTACAATGACCCAGGGAGCCTTAGCTCTTACAAATGTCCACTGGTTACAAGGCTCTTGCAACCTCTGCAGAGAAAATTGGGGACTGTAGGGTTGAAGACCAAACTGACCGGAGCAACTTGATACAAAGAGCCATTCAAGTGCAGGAAAGAACTAGAAATGTAGTTGTGGCACAGAACAGTACAATTAGAGTGAGAGGTACTGTTCTCTACTGTTCATCATGTGGAGGTGATGGTGTTGAACTGGGGTGGACATGGCCAGAAATCACACGACACCAGGTTATAGTCCAACAGGTTTATTTGAAAACATAAGCTGAGGGTCCAAAAGCTTGTGTTTTCAAATAAACCTGTTGGTCTATAACCTGATGTCATATGATTTCTGAATCTACTGCTCATGGCAGCTATGAGTGGGAGTCCCAAAGGTTACATTGCCTGCCCAAGTGCATAACTTTTGGGTGGGGGTGGTGGGAAATCCAATAGTAATTGTCCACATTTGTACCACTGACATTGGGAAGACGAGAAAGGAGGCTCTGCTGAAAGACTTTGAATAATCAACTAAATTTAAAAGCAGAACCTTTAAAGTAATAATCTCTGGATCACTTGGTGGAATGGTTTTCCATTCCACTGGCACCAGCACTGGGGTAAGGGAGCTGTTCTGGTGAGTGTGCTTCATTTGAACTGTGCTGGAGACCAGCGTCCTGGCAAATCAAGTAACAGGGTTGCAGAGAAAGCTTTAAACTAATTGAGAGGGGTCGGGGTGTTGGAAGACAGGAAATGTAGGCTTACAAATCAAAACAATATAGTAGCATCAGAAGGTAGCTATTTGGACAACAATATCCAAAATGGGGCTGGAAGAGACAGTGTACAAAAATAGAAAAAAGCAAATATGGTTCAAAGGGAAAAGAAAGGTAAAAAGGCAAAGTTAATGGCTCTTTACTTCAATGCATTTAGTGTTTCGAACAAACTAGATAAATTAATGGCACGAATATAGGTTAATGGATATGATCTTATGGTTACAAGGAAATCAAAGCTGGGAACTAATTTTTAGGAGTATATAATATTTCAAAAGGACAGGAAGAAAGTAAAGAATGGTGGGGTAGCATTGATGATAGGGGATGAAATAAGTATAATAGCAAGAAAATGATCATGTATAGAAAATGTACCCATATGGGTAGAGGCAGAAAATAAAACGAAAGGTGACACTGGCAGGTGTAGTCTCTAGGCCCCTCCCAACAGTAGCTATATGGTAGATGAGAACAAATCAGGAGATAATGAACGCATATAACAAAGGCAGTACATTAATCATGGGTGACTTCAAATTTCATGCAGATTTGGATAGTCAGATTGACAGAGGAAGCCACGAGGAAGAATTTTGAGTGCATTTTCCTCAAATAATGTGTTATGGATCCAATCAGGGACTAGACTCTGGTGATGAGTAATGAGGCAGGTTTAACAAATTATGTAAGTGTAAGAGATCCCCTAGGAAACAGTGACCATAACATGGCAGAATTTAGCAGTTTGACAGGGAGGAACTTGGGTCAGAAACAACTACAAACTCAAATAAACGTAATTACAAAGGAAGGAGGGAAGACTGGCTGGAGCGGTCTGGGTCAGAAGTTTAGCAGCGACTACAGTCGCGGAATAATGGCAGACGTTTAAGATAATAGTTCACGGCTCACAACAAAGACATATTGCAGTGAAGGAGGATTCTAGGAAGGGGATAAGCCTACCATGGTTAACAAGGAAAGTTAGGCATCAAATTGAAATTAAAAAATCACAATGTAGCAAAGATCAGTGGTAGGCCAGACCATTTGTAAATTTGTAAAAGCCAACAAAAGATGATCCAAAAAAAGGAAGAAAATAAATTAAGGGTAAACGTGCAAGTAATATCAAAGTCAACAGTAAGACCTTAAATTATATAAAAAGGAAGGGAGGGGTCAAAGTTTGGCTGGGCAAATAATAATGGGGATCCAGAAAATGACAGTGGGGTTGAATAAATACATTGCACCAGTCTTCATAGTAGAAGACACTAATAACTATTCAAAGGGCAAAAGAATCAGAAAATAAATACAATAACTCACTAGTGAAAAAAAAAGTAAGGCTACAGATTGATAGGACTCTTGACCTGCCAATAAAAGGGAAAAAAAAAATAACTGTAGATGCTGGATATCCAAAACAGAAATTGCTGGAAAATCTCAGCAGATCTGACAGCATCAGGAGAGAGAAAGCAGAGTTAACGTTTTGGGCCCACTGATACGTAAAAGAAGTAGTGACAGAGACAGTGGATATTCTGTTAGTAATCACATTCTGGAAAGGTCATAGAGGGTTAGAAAACTGCAAAATAAAGACCTTTATTTAATAAAGGAAGGAGACAAAGAAAAGTAACTATAGGACAGTTAGCTTAATGTCCATTATTCAGAAAATGTTAGCGTCTATTACAAAGGATGCAAGCACAAAGCATTTAGAAATACATAATAGGATTAAATAGAGTCAACATAGCTTCACATAGGGGAAATCAAGTCTATAACTAGAATTCTTTAAGGGGGTAATGATTAAGATAGATAAAGGGAGTAGTGGGTGTAATATTTGGATTGGCTGGAGGTGTTTGATAAGGTACCACACTTTGGGCTACTTAGGACCCCATGGTATTATGGAGGTAGTATATTAACATGGATACAGAATTGGCTCCCTGAAAGAAGGCATACAGTTGGGATAAGGGGTGCATTTTCAGGATGACAACCTGTAACTAAAGACTTGCAATAGGGATCAGTGTAAATAATTATGGCCCCAGCAATGTACATTAATGACTTGGATAAGGAAAGCAAATGTACTATAGCCAAGTTTATAGATGACAAAAGAGTCTGAAGAGAAATACAAAAAATGTCAAACAAATGGGCAAAAACTTGGGAGATAGAAAATCGTGTGAAAACGTGAAGTTACACATTTTGGCAAGAATAGAGGAGCTGAATAATATTGCAAATAAACTGCAAAAATCTACAGAAGAGGGATTTGTACATTATCATCCACGAATCATAAAAAGCTAGCATCCAAGCTCTCGAGTAATAGGAAAGGAAAATGGAATGTCAGACTTCATTTCGAAGGGAAGAGTATGAAATTTAGGAGGTTTAGCTAATACTATACAAGACACTAGTGAAACCACAGCTGGAGCAGTTTTTGTCCCCTTCACTAAGGAACGATATACTGGCATTGGAAGCAGATCAGAGAAGGTTTGCCAAGCTGATCCCAAGTATGGAGGAACTGTTAGGAGGTGAAGTTGAGTATTTTGGGCCTGTACTCATTGAAATTTAGAAGAATGATTGGTGACCTTATTGAAACACACAAGATTCTTCAAGGATTCGACAGGGTAGATGTGAAAAAGGTTGTTTTTCCTTATGAGACAGTGTAGGACCAGAGGACATAATCTCAGAATAAGGAATCACATGTAGAAAAAAATTCGGCCTCATCTTTATCTTCAATCAAGGGTACTGAATATATGGAATTCTTTATAATAGAGGACTGTCAGGGATGGGTCATTATGTATATTCAAGGCTGAGATAAGACTAATTTTTAATCAGTAAAGGAATCAAGTGTGAAAAAGACAGGGGAGTGGAGTTAAGGATTGTCAAAACTGCATGATCTCATTCAATGCCAGTACTGATTTGATGGGCTGAATGGCCTACTTCTGCTCCTACATCTTATCTTATAAGCTTGCCTTTTTGCAGGTGTATTGTTCTAATCCTTTCTTAGTCTATCCCTTGCATCACGCACAGTTGCAGTTTGAGGCAGTGAGTTTTTACATACTAGTCATTTGACAGTTGCATCTTCAGCATTACATGGTTAATTTCTAACTTGTCCAAGCATATCGGACACATCTCTCCACTTGTGCAAAGGATGTTCACCTAATATCTACTTCTTGCAATTCTTTCTGGCAGATTTGTATCTAGTGAGGCCAGCTTTTCTGACCCCTCCATAGTTGTGCTTAAGGTTGTGGTGGAGAATAGTTTTCTTGAACTGCTTTGTGGTGTAGCTATGAACAATGCTATTGTGAGCTATCATCTCCACAACTAATTTGCATTTTCTCAATATGCTTCCTGAAAATACATGACCCATTTCAAGCCTATTCCTGCTTTGCTGACTGTGTTTTATACACCAAACCCTTACATTTTCCACACCCTGTGCTGATGAAAATGTAGGTGGCTGGGCCACTGGACTATAAACAGAACATCCAAGCCTGATAGTACAGCAGTAACTTAATACTGCATACCTTTTGATTCAAGGACCTTTTTAGACTTGGGAAGGCAAAAGGTATAACTGTCATAGCCTTGTGATGCTTCCCTGTCTTACTGCAGGTACAATTTCGTCAAACACCAAATCCTACCCATTTTCTCCAATGATTGGGGCGAATGTTCAATCTCTTACCCATAACTTTCATATAGAGCCTCCGCACAACTCTGGCTCCATGTTATCACTTTCTACAGCATCTGTGTAATGATTCTTTTATTGTTCTGCTCTGACATTCGTAATCCATTTGTTTATGTGAAGTTAGAAGAAATGTTTGTCATATTCAATCATTTTTCATCCACCTTCACTGAAGAAGAGTGATGAAATTGACAAATCACAGTAACAAAGAGACAGTAAAGCAATTGCATAGGAAGAAAATAGATAAAGAGGAGGCTTGTTAAAAGGTCAGAGCTAAGATGGTGTGGAATGCAATACCTAAAAGAGGGGGTAATCGTTATAAGCAGATTCAATTAAATATATTTTTACAAGGGATAAAGACTTAAAAAGGGGATATGACACGGGGGGGCTTGCACAGGCACATCGGATTTAATTGTGCAACATTCTATGTTATTATGGCTTGAACAGCATCATGCCAAGGTACGAGAATTCTGATCAGTCTTTTGGAATATACATGAAATAGCTGGCCAACTAAAGGATTCCATCACTAGATGGTGTTGCACCAAAAAGAATAATATTTCAATGTTGTAAGAAACCATGTGCAAAACTCTCACCTAGTTTACAACAGAATCGCAGTGTACAATAGCTGCTGACTTGGCTACAATGCTGACAAGAATATACTCAATTTGATGACAAGGGTAATTAACTACCTGACAAGACCCCTGTGATCTATAAAGTTCCAGATATTCACAAACAGCTGTGACTCAGAGAGCCAACTCCCTAGGTAGAGTGACAGGGTCAACCTGAATGAGCATGTTCTCCAATAGACAAGTAGGTCAAGCAAACTTGCCTTGGCAAGTGCTTTCAGATAAAATACATGGCTAGGACATATTTCCCGATCTAAACAAAAATTTGTCTCAAAGCACACTCAATCACTATTCAGTTGAAATCACAATGTTGCAAGTTTAACTCTTGTACTTTATTAACAAGATATATTCTGATCTATCTGGATTAACATTCATCCACGAAACACACAAATTTATGGAGATCATTGCACAAGAAATTTAGCAGTTCATTTAAGAGTTTATATTCTACATTATGGATACCACAGTCTAAAATCCATGGTTTCACAGAATTGGAAGCCAGGTTCTTGGCAATGTGCAAATTTCCCTCAGATAACAATTAAATTCTGGCAAACCTCAGCAATTACTTAGTGAGTTAATGCAGTCTGCAATGAATGACAGTTCCAGTTAGCAACTCAACCTCATTACAATTCTTCAGGTATCTAGTCTTCCCACAATCAAATCATGGCTGATGATGTATTTTCATTATATTCAAAATTATCTGGGTGCATAATAATGAACGTGTCTCATAAAGATGCAAAATCAGCTGTCTGGATCTCGTGAAACAATTTCAATAGCATTATAATCCAAAGTATAATACAATACTGAAATACCCACTGTACATTTATTAGTGAAAAACATGAAATTTTCCTGTGGTCAAGTGCTATTCTGACAATGAAACAGAATTTTTTTTTTTTTTCCCAATGTATCCTGATGTGTACACTCTCAGATGAACAGCTTACTCATTGCTTTGCCCATTTTTTCATTTTGTGCCTTGACCTGTTCATTAAGAACTCTAAGTTGCCTCGCAGCAGCAGTGTTTCCCGGTTCGAATTTCAGCACTTGCTTCAAATCACTTTTGGCTTTGTCAAACTCATTAATGGCAGCATAGGCCTGACCCCTTCGGTACAGGCATTTCACAGAGTCTGGCTCAATCTCCAGTGCCTTTGAGCAGTTGTGGATGACATTTCTGTACTGCTTCTGTTTTATCTGGCAGGCTGCCAGGTTCGAGTACAAGGCCTTTCTAGCCTGGTCGTACTCCTTTGTTTTCTCAGGAGGCACATCATATTTCAGAGTCACCAGCAGCTTCAGTGATTTTGCATAACGTTGTGCAGCTCCAAAGAGATTCCCACTTTTAAAATGCTCGGTGGCTTTGCCTTTGTGATGCATAGCCATGTGCCATTTTTCCTCAAATCCCATTTCCCAGGAGTCCCGCTGCAGACTGAACTCCTCTAGCTTCACAACCAATCTCAGTCCTTCTCTGCAGTCTGTGAATGTTTTCATCAAGTCTGGAGCAGGGATTACCTCACATTGCTCTCCCAAAAGCATCGTCTCAATACATTTCTCAATCAATTCCACAAATTGCGTATCGCTTTCGCCAAGAATCAGCTCAACGGACTCATTGATCCCATTTTGGAAATGGGTCCCTGCATCAAAATGGCCGGAGGGTGTCACTTCCACACAAACACGACACTTTGAACCTTCTTTGGGCTTGTCGAGGCCACTACCTCTCTGTAGAATTTTCTTCACAAAGGAACCATCTGGGCATGTCCAAGTGCAGAGCTCAGGATTAGTCTGTTCTTCAGTGGGAGCATTTTCTGGTCTATCACTGTGCGAAGTCGCCACCAAAGTCTCATTCAATTGATTTGCTGCCATTTTTCCACAATTTAAATTATTCCTCCCATCTTACCATTCTGTATTTTGTATGAATTTGACAGTACTGATGGCTCCCAAGTCCCACATAGAAATCAACGCACTCATGAATGACCTGTGGTTTGCTTCTGAAAAATAAAACATCAACAACTACAAGGTGAGTATTTAAAACAAGTTCACAACCTTTCTTGATGGTGTTGCCTCCTGTTGATGGCTTTTCCAAAAAAAGGTACCAGAAGTCATACACACTGCAACAGTTTAAGAAGGTAGCTCACCACCACCTCATGAAGGCCAATTACGGATGGGCAATAAATGCTGACCTTGCCAGTGGTGTTAACATCCTATAAATGAATAAGGAAAAAAAAATCCAAGTAACCACTCTTCATGCTCTAAGTGTAGTTTTAAGCATGAGCGCCAACATGGATTTTACCAGGGACATCAAAATGTCTGACATGTGGCACTAAAGTGCTGCAGTGTTCCAGCAAAACCCTATGCAAGCTGGAGGACCAGCATCTCATTTTCTGCTTAGAAATTTTACAGCCTTTAGGACTCAACATTGAGTTCAATAACTTCATGGTATGAAAGTGGCCAGTATCTATTTTGATAACACTCTCATCCCACATGTATTTTGACAGCATGGTCTTGTTCTGAGAAGTGGCCTTTTTTAAAATATTCACACCTATCAATGTCACCTATTTTGCATATATATCTCTCATTTACTATCATTAACAGTCCCTTTGCCTCTATGTCTGGGCACCTTCACTGTCTTTTCCATTCACTCCTCTTTCCCTTGTCAACAACATAACATTATTCTTCATTAATTCTAAAGAAGAAACATTGGAAACAAAATGCTAACTGTTTTTCTCTCCTCAGATGCCGCCAGACCTGAGTTTCCCCTGAATCTTCTGTCTTATTTGAATCTCCAACATCTGCAATATTTTGTCTGTCTGTGTTTGTCACACATACTTTTCAACAGTGTCTCTGGCTAACAATCAAGAGTTGGAACCCTGGTTGACCTTACATTTCTTCAAGGAAAATAGCCATTGCAGCAGCAGCAAATTTATCGCAACAAAAGTAAACTATACAACACAGCACCACACCATGAACTGCATGAATAGTCAGAATGTTAAATGAAGAGTCACAGACTTGAAATGTAAACTCCATTTCATTACCCACAGATGCTGGCTGACTTGTGAATATTTCTAGCATTTTCTGCTTTTATGTCTAGCATTCTTGGTATTTCACTTTTGTAACTGGGGTACACGATTGATTCCATATCAGAGGATAATAGGCAGTCGTGATCCCCAGCATTCATTAGGGAGAGGAAATAACTGCTTTCTTTTACTGTCAGCACCATTTCAGCAGAAAGAAAAGGAACAACCAATACAGACTTAAGAGCAATTCTAAAAAGAGATGGGGCTGTTGAGGGTGGGAAATGAGCAAGTGTATTTCAATGTGGCAGGACAAAATGAGAGTATTGGCACAAAATATCTGTATTTTTGAGCTTCATAAATTGAGGTACGAGTACAGCAGGAAGGTTGTTATGCTAACTTTTAAAAAGCTCTGGTTAGACCACAACTAGAATATTGCATCCATCTGCTTACTTAACTTTGCTAAAAGTGACAGGGTTCTTGTAAGCGTGCAGGAAAGATTCCGAGAATCAATCCAAAAATGAAGCATTTTAGCTACAAGATCGGGTGATCAGATGTTTAATGTGAATCGGATCGTGGGAGCAGGTGGTGAGTCAAGGGACAAGATGAGTTTGAGAAAGGGAGATAGGAAAGAAACTTGAGAAAGATGCTGGATCAGGACAAGTACTGGGAAGCAGTATTAAAACAATTTGGCCAGGCAAGCCAGTGGGAGATAAAGATGCAGACAAAGGCAGCTGAGCAGATGGTATGTATGGCATCGAATCTTACAGATAAAGAAGTCCACAAGCCCCTTACTAAGCAGTTACAGCTTAATGTTGTTCAAGACCTGAAACTTGATACTTATGAAGGTGATAGGGTAGGGGGAGGTGATTAATACTTTCAAATGAGATTGGAAAAGCATTTAGGAGAAATAAATATGTAGGGTTATATGAATAGAACAGAGAAATATGACTGACTACAGACAGTTAGCATGGTCTCCACAGGCCAAATGATTTTTTGGGGGCTATTATGTTCTGTATCTGACTCCTGTTGTGATCCTGCTGTCAGAAAAAATGTTCACAGTTTTATACACGAAGTCCAGCTCACTAGTGAGAATGGTCAGTAATGTAATAAATGTTTATGAGAAGCTATTTCAATATCTACGAGTGATTGAGGCTGGAACTGCTGACATGGCAGAATGCCCATTGAACAGAATTGTATTCAGCACATGATGCCATGAAATAAATTCAATGACATGCTTCAATTTGAGTGTAATCCTATCAAACATCACATTGGCTCTGGCAAGAAAATTTCTAATGCTGTGAAAATGACACTGTCAGAACACCCTGTACAGGTATGAGGAGGAAGTTCACTTTGCATTATGCAGGTAAAGCTGAGCTTTTCAGCAAATGTTACTTCAAGCACAAGCTACAGTTAAGAGAAACAGCTGTATACAGAATTGAAACTTTGAAAATTTGCAGCACAGGTGGTGATAATTTGGTTGTTTGTGCCAGCCAACAGAAAGCTATCCAACCCATTTAACTTTCTAGCTCTTTTCCCTAACCCGCCTTCACAATTCCGGGCAGTGCATTCCATACCCTATTTACTCACCATGTGTGAAAGCTGTTTTCTTAAACCTCATATCACATTTGCTCCTTTTGCAAATCACTTTAATTCAGTGTCCTCTCATTTTTGTTCCTTTTTTGAGCGGGAACAGTTTCTTCTGTCCATTCTATCCAGGCTACTCAATTTTGAAAACCTCTACCAAAATCTTCTCTCAGCCTTGTTCGCTCCAAAAATAAGTCACGATGTTTTCAATCTATCCGCATAGCTAAAGTTCTTCATTCCTGGAACCATTCCTGTAAATTGCTTCTGCACTCTTAGCAATGCCATAAGACCATAAGACATAGGAGAGCAGAAATTTGGCCATTCAGCCCATCCAGTCTGCTCTGTCATTCAATCATGGCTGACAAGTTTCTCAAACCCTATTCTCCCGCTTTCTCCCCATAACCTTTGATCCCCTTGACAATTAAGAACCTGTCTTAAATGCATTCCTATCCTTTCTACAATACAATGTCCATAACTGTTTGCAATACTTTAGCCGAGGTCGAACAAGTATCTTGTACAAGTTCAACATCACTTCATTGCTCTCATACTCTACACCCCTACAACTAAAGCCAAGGAGACTGTGTACTTTATGAACTGTTCTCTCCACTTGTCCTGCCACCTTTTGACCTGCACACCCATATGCCTCAGCTCCTGCATCTCTTTAGATTGATAACTACGATCTAATGTGCCTTTCAAAGATTTTCCTGACAAAATGTATCACACTTTTCTGCACTGACTCTCATCAACCATATCTTCGCACACTCCACCAACATGTCTATGTGCTGTTAGTGTTCTACACTATCCTCTTCGCAGTTTACAATTCTTCAAATTTTGTGCCACTGCAAACTTTGACTTTGTCCCCTGTACACCAAAGCCTACTCTGCCATTCAAACTAGTTATGTTTCAGAAGTTCCAATTCACAAACCAGCTAAATATTCACGTTTGCAACAAAGTGGAATAAAACTATTGATACTTACATAAGCGATAATGAGGGATTGGATTTGTTACCCCTCACGTGATCCACAAATTCACATCCAGTGAAATGTACTCGTTCCAAGCAAGTATTTAGCTGCCATCATAGCCACCAATGTAACAGATCAGGAGAATGCAGAACCTCTTAGAAACACGTGTTCACATTCCTCTAAACAAACAATTAACATTTAGAAGCAGCTCACAGATCATTAAGCATAGTTTTAAATCTTGCTTTTAACAAAACTAAAATAAATAAAACAAAACTAAAACAGTTACCCTAACAGATTATGCTTTTCGTGTTGGGTCACACCCACCCCTTAAAGATATTTCTCAACCCCCGATATATTAGTCATCCATAACATAACTGCCTATTTTGTATAACCAATCCACCTAATAAGCCCACTTCTTTCCCTACTGGAAATAAACCCATCCCTCGCCCTTCAGGAAACAAAACCCATCTCTGTTTCCTTAGCAAATGCCCATCTCTATCTTGAGTAATAAACTCTCTGTTCAGTTATACTACCTTCCTCCCAGTAAATATCCTACCTCAGTAATAACTCCACGTCTCCCCTCAGTAAAAAAAAATCACAGCATCCCTACCGTGTGCAAAGAAGTCATTCGGCCCATCGAGTCTGAACCAGCACCCCCAAGACCATCTCCACCCAATACCCATAACCCTGCATTTCCCATGGCTAATCCACCTTACCTGCACATCCCTGGACAATACGGGGCAATTTTTAGCATGGCCCATCCACCTCACCTGGACATCTTTGGACTGTGGGAGAAAATTCACACAGACGAGGGGAGGACGTGTAAATCTCCACACAAGAGAGTCGCCCAAGGCTTGCAATCGAAACCGGGTCCCTGACGCTGCGAGGCAGCCGTGGAATCCACTGAGCCACAGTGCCACCCTTAAAATACCTACGCTGTCAGCAAAGAGATCCTACTCCCAGCTCCCTGCCCTCAGTATCCAGGCTTTGGGAAGCGTCCATGTGCGGTTTTCTTCCCACGCCATACCCAGGTCGCCGGGATTTGCCAGCGGATCATGGTCCTCCCGCAAGCCCCGGCGCGCGTGGAGCCGGACAAATGACGGTTCGAGATTCAAAGACACCCCTCTGTCACGAACTCCCCTTCTCCGGTCACCGACCATCAACGGACACCGACATCCGGGGGCTCGTCGACGTCACTTCCTTAACGACGGGCCATCGGTTGCCACGACTACAGCGGCCTACCTAATTCCTCCCCCTCCCGGCGTACACATTTCATTGTCACCATGACTGACTTGCCAGTCAGGATTACAGCCGAGCGGCGAATGGACTCCAGCTCGGGTCTGAAGCAAAGGGAAGGGGCACCAGTCAAGTTGAAGTGTTGGTCCTGGTGCCAGCTGTGCCCCCGCGTGCCTGCCGCTCGCGGATGGCCTCAGGCGGGCGGCGGGCACAGCCAGGAAAGGGAGGGTAGCAGCCACGCCGAGCGACCCCCTCCGCCTCGCCCCGCTTGGACCTCTTAGCGGCCGCGTTGGTCAGAGCCAGGCCCATGGACGTGTGGTTATCCGGCCTGCCCACTCCCTCCGCATCAGGGCCACGTGGGCACAAACCGGGAGTGCGGGGGCCTGAAGTTCACCGGGAACTCAGTAGCTGCCCCTTCCAATGGCACACCAAAGGAGAGAGAAACGCTGAGAAGGAAGGAGCTCAAGATGTGACGAATCGACTTTCCACACAGCAGCGCTGAAAAATCTGAAGGCAACTGTTCACTTCCCGCATTGTCAAACAGGGAGCTTTTGATGTTGCAAAGACACTCGCTCTTATGTTTCACCACCGCAAGATAAATATCACGTTTCAACTTTATGACTTTACCACGGTCCTGATTTTTGTTTGCATATTTCTTCAGACAGTAAGAACATGGCAGAGAATACTTAAAAGTGGAAAAGGATACTGTATATTTAGTAACTTTGGGCCGTTGCTGCAGAAGCTGGAAATCTGAAATAAAGGCAGCAAATGAGACAATCACTCAGCAGATCTGGCAGTATCAATACAGAGATAAACAGACTTAATTTTTCAGGCTTTTTATGCCAGAAGATCTTTCTAGGTTTTACTGAAGACTTCATCCAGTTATTTGTACGTAAATCAAATGATGCAAGACTCACTGCCTGTAAGGTGTTAGAGGCAGAAACCCTCATTTCATTTAAAAGGTATATAATAGTACACTTGCAACATCAAGGTATACAAGGCTATGGGCCAAGTGCTGGAAAATGAGATTAGGATACTTAGGCAGTTGTTTTTGACCGGTGCAGACTTGATGGGCCAAAGGGTCTTTTTCCATGCTGTAGACATCTATGACTCTATAACTACAGTCTCATGTCTGCCAGAGATTGTACATTCAATTGTCTAAAATTACTTTACATCCAATAAAGTATTCATGAAGTGTAAACTTTTGTGCAATATAGAGAAATGCAATATTTAATTTGTCCAAAAACAGAAATGAGATAATGATCGATTTTATTTTTTCTTTTTTAAAATTTTTATACTTTCTTGGGATGTGGAGTTCGCTGGCTGAGCCAACATTTATTGCCAATTCTTAGCTGGTCTTGAGAAACTGCTTTTTAGAACTGCCGCAGTCCATTTGGTGTTGGTGCATGCAGAAATGATGGTGATTGAGAAATAAGTGTTAGCCAGCAAGCCATGGAAAATTTTTCTGCTTTTCTTCTCGAAACTGAGATTTTTTTGAATCAAACTCTGAAGGCAAATATTGTCTCCGTTTATAAATTCCCTTTTAAAGACACCGCCTCCAAAAAATGCAGTGCTGCCTCAGCTGTGTGAGTGTTAGGTGTTATGTGACACTTACGATGCTCAAGGTGTTCAGTTTATTTGCAGGAACTCTGTCTGCTGGCTTGCTTGACCTGCTCCATTCCAATCTGCTATATGTGCTTCTATTCAGCAATAAAAGAGCTGCTGTTACTTTCATTCAAAATGATCAAGATAATCCTTTCATGGCATATTGGTGTCATTGGCTAGATGAGCATTTATTATCCTTCCCTACTTGCCCTTGAGAAGGTGGTAGTGAGCAGCCTTCTTGAACCACTGTAGTCCATGGCCTGTCTGTTTACCGATAGTGCTGGTAGGAATGGAGATCCAGGATTTAGATCCAGTCAGAAGGAGTGAAGATGTTGTTACAGTCACTACATGATGTCAATTTCAAAATGTAATTGCTAAAGGGCCACTAGGGACATGATGCACCTCCCAGGAACAGGAAGAAAAGGATATCTAGTTTGAGGGAATTAATGCATTGGTAGCTGATTAGAAGTAAACCTTCTAATTGAATAACTTGTTTTCTTGACGGACAGCTTTTGACATTATGGTGGGTCAACACATGCATTTCAGCTGTATCAAAATAACAATTGAATTCTGATCCCTTTAATTAATCTAGCCTGCTCAGTCCATGTCAATAGAGAAGAGCTTTACAATCCCTAACCAAAAGTGCATTCAGCAAGCAGTAATTAAATGTAGCTTTTCTCTTCACAATCTTCTTCTCCAAACCCTAACTTACATTTCCTATTGATATTCCAGTAAGTTGTCCACCTCAGCCTTAGTCAGTCACCAACTGTTTCCTCATTCAGAGATTAGGAGAGTGAAGGGGACTCCAAATTCACAGAATGGTGTCTCTTGTTTGGCTATGATCTGAGTGCTCTTGTGATATCTAGGAAGAGAAATGTGCCTGTCTGAATCCTAAATGATCGATTATGTGTTCCCAGATACAGTAGGACAATATGGAAATGTACGATAGATACACAAGGTTCAGACTCACTTGCCTATGGCCTGAACCCTAGATTCACAGGAGATGATCCCTTCACATTTCCCTCGAACTCATCAATACAGGATGCAATGTAACAGACCATGCACTGCAACAGCACAAAGGAGAGGCAGTGCCCAGCAGTTATGTCTTGGGCTAGCAAGCCAGATGCCCAGGCTAATGCTCTGGTGATATGAGTTTAAACCCATCATGGCAGTTGGTGAAAATTAAATTCACTAAAAATCTGGAATTACTAAGCTGATCAAATGGTGACTATATAACCACTTGACGATTGTTAAAAAAAACTAATGTCCCTCAGGGAAGGAAATCTGCAGTCCTTACCCGGTCTGTCCTACACATGACACTAGATTATTATTAACTACGCTCTGGCTCAATCTTGATAAACAGTAAAGGATTGTTACCTCGTGCTTAATAACTACCAAATCACATAGTCTCACAAAAAAATGTACGATCATAACGTAACAGTAAGTACACAATACTAATAGTTACATAGACTTAGCACTTATGAATGTCTCTGCAAAACTGCTTAAAGACTGGAAACAACTGGCTAACTCCTCCCAGAAATAATCCTGTATATCCTGTTGGGCAGAGCTTATCTCATCTTGTTAGTTAATCCTTTAAGGTACTCACTGCCCTTTAAAATTTCCAACTGCATCAAACCAATCTGGGTCAAAGTTTGTCATGTCATATATGGACTTGATGTTGTGGTCTGAAATCTTTGGTGTTGGAACTGGGCACCGATACCTCATGGACCATTATGATATGTAGATCTGTGCATGCTGATAGACCAGTGATAGAAAGTCCTGCTGTATCAACAACATAAAAGTTTTCAGGTGTCTGCACTGAGGTGAGATTTAAAATGGAAAATGCCAATACATATATGTCAGATCCATTATAAACAATTAATTTATCATATATGGACTGCACCACACTGTGCCAGTGTTGTGACTACATTTCACCTAAGCTGCATTAAGGATAGATATTTGCACTTCCACAAGTCTTTGAAATGTAGCACACGTTGTTCATTCCTTTCGGTGTATGTATGCAAGTAAAGTTTTCAGATTTTCTAACAGCATCTATATGTCAAACCGAATGTATGTAATGCATACCTGGAGTTTGCAAGCTGTTACTTCCTGGATTTTGTTAGCATGCTTGCGTAGCATGGATAGATATTTGAAAACGTCTTTGACATTGTTCCTTGGTTGGCTGTGCTGTGGGGCATAATGTTGCACTTTTTTTCCCCATAAACTTGGACTTCTTGCATGCTGCAACCTAATGTACTCTTTTAGAACATAGTATATATCACGAAATGCTCGATACTGTTTTGATGGATGAGACAATCCACGGTTTGGACATTTTGCTGCTCATGTTGACAGCTGCAGTAGTAGTTGCAGAGTCAAGTACCTGTAGGTGTTGTTGGCATGCTATAATTGCTTCATATTTGCCATTCTTCCAGCAGTGTATCAATGGTATAATCTTTAGTTTTGTCCAAAGTGTGTTTTGGAAAGATTTGATGAGTGTTGAGACAATAACCATTTCCATTAGCATTTCAGCAAAATCACTTCAGTGAAATCACATTCTCTACCTTTGCATTGACATCTGGCTATGAATTGGTCCATATTTTCACCTGGCTGTTAGTGGTATGACATAAACTCAAGGCTATGAATCCTGAATTTGACTCTGATCTTAAGATGATCTCTGGGGCTTGAAAATATTTCTCTAGATTTTTGTGATCATCACTTAAAATATAGAACATTTAATTATTTTAAATTCTTTGTTCTTCGAAATGGTGAGATATATGACAGCCTGTTTCTCATCGTCTGTAATCTGCTGATCCACAAAGTGAAGATTCATTCTTGACGAAACTGGAATTCAGACAGAATGCTGCTGGAATGCCATGGTCAGATGTATGCTTTGCATCATTGCAGTGTTTTTTTGTGTTCTTTTAAGTCGCAAATAAACATCTGTGTTGCAGTGCAAATGTTCTTTTATCTTTACATTTGTTGGCTTCTCTCTCTTTTTGTTTGTCTTCCTATTGCTTTAGAGATTTCTGCTTTAACAATTGCAGACTTATGCCAATAGGTGGCATTCACACCCAAAGAAAGACAGGTAGCTGCATTTGAGAAGATTAAATGGTGGAACCATAAGACTACACAGGGTAGGAACGGAAGTAAGTCACGTAGACCAGTGAGTCTGTTCTGTCATTGAATGAGATTATGGCTGATCTGACAATCCTCAACTCCACATTCCTGCCTTTTCCCCATAATGCTTGTTTTCTTACTGATTAAAATTCTGTCTATCTCAGTCTTGAATGTATTTAACAACCAACCTCAGCAGTCCTCTGCAGAAAAAAAATCCATAGATTCACTACCTGCTGAGAGAGGGAATTCCTCCACACGTCTGTCCTAGCTGGTTAAATCCTTACTCTGAGGTTATGCCTTCTGCTCCTACAGTCTTCCACGAGTGGAAACAGCCTTTCCAGATCTACTCTGTCAAACCCCTGAGGAATCTTGTATGTTTCATGATCACTGTTCATTTGTCTAAACTCCATTGAGTACACTTCCAACCTACTCAACCAGTACCCGCTATAGTTTTAGCAAGACTTCCCAATTTTGATACCCCATTCTTTTTGAAATAATGGCTAGCATTCCATTTATTTTTCCTATGATCTGCTGAACTTGTGTACCAGCTTTTTGTGATTTATTCATGAAGACTCCCACATCGATCGGTGCTGCAGCTTTCTGCAATCTATCTCTGTTTAATAGAGGAGCTGCTCTATTCTTCTTGCCAAAGTGCACAACCTCTCATTTTCCCACATTATATTCCACCTACTAAGTTTTTTTTTCCACTCACTTAACCTGTCCGAATCCACGAGGAGCTCGAACAGTTCATCCACTTCACTAACACCTTCCACCCTAACCTTATGTTTACCTGGACCATCTCTAACACCTCTCTCCCCTTCCTGGACCTCTCTGTCTCCATATCGGGCAACCACCTAGAATCCGATATTCATTTCAAGCCCACCGAATCCCACAGCTACCTAGAATACTCCTCCTCCCACCCACCTTCCTGCAAAAATGCTATCCCTTATTCCCAATTCCTTCGCCTCCGCCACATCTGCTCCCAGGATGAGGCATTCCACTCCCGTACATCTCAGTTGTCCTCGTTTTTCAAGGACCGTAACCTCCCCACCTCGGTGGTCGAGAACGCCCTCAACCGTGTCTCCCGCACCTCATCCCTCACACCCTGTCCACGCAATAAGAACCAAAAAAGAATCCCCCTCGTCCTCACGTACCACCCCACCAACCTCCGGATCCAACGCATCATCCTCCGACACTTCCGCCATCTGCAATCCGACCCCACCACCAAAGACATCTTTCCCTCCCCACCCTTATCTGCTTTCCGGAGGGACCACTCTCTCCGTGACTCCCTTGTCCGCTCCACACTCCCCTCCAGCTCCACCACACCCGGCACTTTTCCCTGCAACCGCAGGAAGTGCTACACCTGCCCCCATACCTCCTCCCTCACCCCCATCCCAGGCCCCAAGAAGACTTTCCACATCAAGCAAATGTTCACCTGCACATCTGCCAATGTAGTATACTGCATCCGCTGTACCCGGTGTGGCTTCGTCTACATCGGGGAAACCAAGCGGAGGCTTGGGAACCGCTTTGCAGAACACCTACGCTCGGTTCGCAATAAACAACTGCACCTCCCAGTCGCGAACCATTTCAACTCTCCCTCCCATTCCTCAGACAACATGTCCATCCTGGGCCTCCTGCAGTGCCACAACGATGCCACCCGAAGGTTGCAGGAACAGCAACTCATATTCCGCTTGGGAACCCTGCAGCCCAATGGTATCAATGTGGATTTCACAAGTTTCAAAATCTCCCGTCCCCCTACCGCATCCCAAAACCAGTCCAGCTCGTCCCTGCCTCCCTAACCTGTTCTTCCTCCCACCTATCCCCTCCTCCCACCTCAAGCCGCACCTCCATCTCCTACCGACCAACCTCATCCCGCCCCCTTGACCTGTCCGTCCTCCCTGGACTGACCTATCCCCTTCCTAACTCCCCACCTACACTCACCTTTACTGGCTCCATCCCCACCTCTTCGACCTGTTTGTTTCCTCTCCACCTATCCTCTCCTCTATCCATCTTCTATCTGCCTCCCACTCTCTCCCTATTTATTTCAGAAACCCTTTCCCCTCCTCCTTTTCTGATGAAGGGTCTAGGCCCGAAACGTCAGACTTCCTGCTCCTATGATGCTGCTTGGCCTGCTGTGTTCATCCAGCCCTGCACCTTGTTGTCTCGAATCTCTCTGTAGACTCTTTGTGCAATCCTCACCATTTTCCTTCGCACCCATTTTGGTGTCATCTGCAAACTTGACAATAATACATTAACTTCCCTCATCCAAATCATTTACTGTAAATAATTACATTCCCAGCACTGATCCCTGTGCCACTCCTCTGGTTACAGTTTGTCATTCTGATGAGTACCTGGCAAATTCAGCTCTCTCCTTGCTCTGAAAGATGTTGTGTATAACCAAACTGCAACACAGGGCTCAGTCTGCAGGCACGTATTGTATATGGACATTGGCATCTGGCATTTGCCAAACCCATCACAAAGATAATGGCACCTTTCTGATACGCTGGTGGTCTTCTGTAAGCACAGACTTGCAGGGTGCACTGGCAGGTAGCATTGAAAGGTTGCAGCAAGGACACTTTGCACACATGGACAGCTCATAGATTGGACCAGCTGCATCTCAGGGCTGCTGACTTAATCTCTTAGCAGTTGCTTAATTAGTGCCTGCCTGCATGCTCATATCAACCATCCCTTGCCTTACATTGTCTTACTTTGCCAATTAGTGCAGTCGCACTATCGGGCAGCCTGCCTTGCTGCTCAGCAGTCACCAGTCAAGTGGGTGTACATCTTACCGTATGGCAATGTGCTGCATCAATCTCAAACTTGTACCATGTGTCAGCAACTTATGCAGCAAACACACTGCATGTGCAGCAGGCAAACAGCCATGTCTCAAAGTCTTAGGACAGTCATCCTCACTGAAGTCCATGGTAGCAGAAGTCAATCAGAGGGTCTCAACATTGGCACACGTCAGTCAGAGGGTCCTGGCACAAGGGCAGTCTTCCATACCATCCTAGGCCATTCGATACTGTTAGGCATCTAGTCAGGTGATTTTAGTCAGGAGGTCTGTGTCTTTGCAATCTGGGAAGTCGGTTACAATCAATCCTATGATACAATAGCGGCCGGTCTAAGTAGTAGACCATAGTTGGGGTAGTAGTAAGTAGTAGTTGGGGAGATGCACAGGCACTGGTCAGGAGTCTGGGCATCTGTAATCTGGGGCTGTCCAGTTTGGATGCTCAATGGATGGGCTATGGTCACTGCCAAGTCTCTCCAGAGAAATAAGGGGAATGAGGTGTTCAAGGGTGGTCATTGCAGCAGGAAGGACACTCAGCAAGTTATACCTTGGGACTGTGTTGCAGCCTGAGGGCTGGTGGTGAAAATTGTGAAGCAGGAGCACCATGTGTGCAAAGTGGATAAACAGTAAAACATCGATGGAAAATATTCATGCATGGTGAGGTTCGCTAGGTCAGGAGCATCTTGGCTTCAAGGGAACAGGGATGGCAGTGTATGACTATACTTGGAATGTTCACCTCATGTGCCAGGGGCTGAGTGGGAAAATTGAGAATGTGCAGGCTCATGTCAATGGGTTGGGTGGGGACCTGTGAGCTTGTTTCTTGGAATGGCTACCAGGAAGAAGATTTGAATTATTGGGAGCTCACTAACATATAGAGGCAGAGTCAGCAAGTCACTGCTGTGGTCAGCTCACTGTCACCTTTCGTCGCACTGGAAGTGGAAATTGCGCAATGTGGAAAAAAATGGCTGTGAACACACTCGGACTACTTGGGGTATGTGACTCGACCAGTGAGAGAGAGAGATTTAGGACCCACCAAACTTCTTTTAAAAGGAAAGAACATTCTTACTGCTTAGGACACAGTTGTGCAGGGTCACTCATCCTTCAACATTCTAATTCATTGCCCCTTTCTTTATGTTGCAGATTCCTGCCCCAGACATTGCTGACCAACTTATTCACGCCAACACTTTTGGACACAGAGGCCGTGAAATAATAGGGATGTTGTCAGAGTGGAGCCAAAAGTATCAGCAACACCCATAGCCCAGTATCTGCTTTGATGCTCTTGCTCCCACATGATGCAGCAGCTTCTCAGCATGGACATCTATTCTTGAAACATTACGTGTGGCCATGAAATTATGCCTCATGCTGGAAAAATGGCATTTGGGGGCTGCACAGAGAGGTAGACAGCCATATGTAAGGTGAAAATTTATACCCCTGCCACCAAAGTTCCCACAATAAGTTTTCTTATTTCTCTCCCTCCTCCCTACATGTTAGTGAATTCCCTAGTTACACTGTTTGGATAGAGGGAGCCTGCTCAGCAGTAGGATCCATTGGCACTGGAGGATTGTGCTGGAAGATCCCAGAGGACTAACAGAGAACAGGCACCTGCTCAGCCACAGAAAGGTGAAGACCCAGTGATGTTGGTGATGGGGACTTCCCACCAGATGCAAGTTGACCCTCCTTGGTGTGAGCCTTCAAGATTCAGAAGGGGGAGGTGGAGGCCCAGCCACTTTTAGAGTGTCCTGAGTGGAATTCTTCCTCCACTGGGTGATCTTGTTACCACCCGGTCTCCTTGTCAGGAAGATACATCTGGAATGCACACCAGTTTTCTCATACCCCGTCACCATATATTTTAATCATGGGGACCAACGGGTGGTGTGATGGAGCCACATTTTGTGCACCTCTCCAGCAGACTCTGAGAGTGTTGGTCCTGGCTTTCCATGGCAGGCAACCTATCCATAGAGACAGCCAGACTGTGGCATGACCCGCAGCACTACTGCAGCTTCTGGGCAATAAGGTGGTTGTGTCCCACATACCTGTTTATGTCATTACATTTCACTCCTGTTTCTCCCTGTGCCTGTGGACAAAGTCCCCCATGTTGTTTAAAGTTTTGGCAAAGTTCGATAGCTCGGGTTGTGGATGAGGTTGTTGACTTGCTCGCCGAGCTGGCTTGTTTATGTTCAGATGTTTTGTCACCCTGCTAGGTGACATCATCAGTGGAGCCTCCAATAAAGCGATGTTATTCTACCTCGCTTGGAATTTATCCTGTCCGGTCCATTATGGTGAGTACTGTCATTTCCAGTTTGGATCTGTATGGGTTTATATATGGGGTCCAATTCTATATGTTTGTTAATTGAAGTAGGGATGGAGAAGCATCTAGGAATTCCCATGCGTGTCTATGTTTGGCTTGGGCTACTATGGTTACTTTTCTCCAGTTAAACTGATGACCTTCATTGTCTGAATGTACAGATATTAAGGAGAGTTCATCATGCTGTTTGCTGCTAGCTGATGTTCATGTATTCTGATGGCTAGGTTCCTTCCTGTCTGTCCGATGTGATGTTTGTGGCAGTGGTTGAAGTATTTTATAAACCTCGTTCGTTCTGCATATTCTGCATTTAATCCTTATAAGTGTTTGTCGTAGAGTGGCTGTGGGCTCGTGGGTCACCATGATTCCTAGCGGTCTAAGGAGTCTTGTTGTCAGTTCCAATATGTTCTTGATCTAGGGCAGTGTGGTCAGTGTGCTAGGTCCCCCTGTTGTTGTCTGTTATGTAGGCATCTGTGGGTGAAGTTGTGGGGATATCCGTTTAAAGCGAGGATTTTGAATAAGTGTTCTTCCTCTTCCCAGCGTAGTTCTGGAGTGTTGCAGTGTGTCCTGGCCCATTTAAATAGTGTCCTAATGCAGCTTTGTTTGTGGACATTGGGGTGGTTGCTGTGGAAGTTGAAGACTTGATCTGTATGGGTTGCTTTTCTGTAAACTGAGGTTTGGAACTCCCTGTTTGTCAATCGTTCTACTTTAACATCCAGAAACAGAAGTTGATTATTGTTCTCTTCTTCCCTTGTGAATTTAATCCCCGTGAATACGTTGTTGATGAGGTGGTGGGTCTCTTCTAATTTGTTGCGTTTAATAATGACAAATGTGTCATCTACGTACCGGTTCCACAGTTTAGGTTGAATGTGGGGGAGGGTGGTGTGTTCTAGTCTTTGCATGACTGCTTCTGCGATCAGTCCTGAGATGGGTGAACCCATTGTTGTACCATTGAATTGTTTGTGTATTTAACCATTAAAGATGAAGTGTGTGGTGAGGCAGATGTCTAGTAATTTAAGTGTGTTGTCCTTGCTGATGGAGCTGCTAGTCTGCATTGCCGTTTCCTCTAGTAATGTGGCCATTGTTTCTTTGGCTAGTGAGATGTCAATTGATGTGAATAAAGTTGTGACGTCAAAGGACACCATAATCTCGTCACGCTGATTTTTATGTTCTTGAGGGTATCGAGGAAATCTTGGGTTGAGTGGATAGAATGAGGTGATCCGTCTACTAGTTGTTTCAATCTCTGTTGTAGGTCCTTGGCCAGTTTGTGTGACCATGTGTCCGTGTAGGGAAATAATGGGTCTGAGAGGGATGCCTGGTTTATGTAATTTAGGTAATCCATCGAAACGGGGAGTGTTTGTGCCTTCTGGTTTCATCCTCATGAAGTCTGTCTTGGTTATCTGCCCTGCATTCATTAGTCGCTTCAGTGTCTGGGTGATCCTATTACCTAGCTGCAGTGTTGGGTCTATTGCCACCTGTTGGTAAGTGGCTGTATCTGCAAGTAATGTCTGTGCTTTCTCAACGTAGTCTGGTTTGTTCATAACGATGGTCATGCGCCCTTTTTGCACTGGTAGGATTATGATGCTCTTGTCTTTCCTGTGTTTATCTAGTGCTTTTCTCTCTGCTGTGTCCTTTGTTCCTTCTGTGTAGTGTGGGGATTATAGTTTGTCGGATGGCTTATTGTGTTTCATCCTTGAGTTTGTTGCCTTTTAATGTATTCTCCAGAGCGGCCATGAAGTCTGTTCTGTTGGCATTTATGTGGTTATAGTTCAGTCTGTGTAATAGGACATCTTTCTCAGTTTCTGTGAGTTGTCTGTTAGATAAGTTTCTTATCCGTGTGTCCAGTTTGTTGTTGTTCTTGTTTTTGTGGTGGATCAAAGACCCCATTCCCACAACATGCAGAACGAACGTAGTTTACAAACTACCATGCAACGACTGCCACAAACATTACATCAGACAGGCAAGAAGAAAACTAGCCATCAGAATACACGAACATCAGCTAGCAGCAAATGGTATGATGAACTCTCCTTAATATCTGTACATTCCCTTAATATCTGTACATTCAGACAATGAAGGCCATCATTTAACTGGGACAAAGTAAGCATAGTAGCCCAAGCCAAACATAGAAACACACAGGAATTCCTAGAGGCCTGGTTCTCCACCTATACTTCAATTGACAAAAATATATAAACCCATACAGATCAAAACCGGAAATGACAGTACTCACTATAATGGACCAGACAGCATAAATTCCAAGCAGAGTAGAATAACATCGCTCCACTGATGATGTCACCTAGCATGATGATGAAATGTCTGAACAAAAACAAGCCAGCTCGGCGAGCAAGTCAACAACCTCCAGGTCCCCATCTTTCTATGGCTGTACAGGTGCCTGTCTCCAGTAGTCCTCTGAGTGCCAACAGTCTGGGGACCCTGCAGCCCTCCAGACTCATTATCAAGTTCAATAATTTTAGGGCCTAAACTCTCCCATGTCCTAGCCCCTTACCCCACACACACCAGGCCTTGTTATCACATAGCTTGCCATTACACACTACCTACTGTTAGTCACTAACAGTCCCCATTAACAACTACTCAGCCTCCTAGCCAGATCGTTATCAACTCCTTTGTCTATCCAACTGTTCTTCTCTGTCTTCAGGCTCTATCCTCTCATTAACTCCCAACCCCATCCCCCTCCCTATTTTGTGCATGTAAACCAACATTTTCCCAGCTACCATCATTTCTGAGGAAGGGTCACCGGACCCAAAATGTTAACTCTGATTTTCTCTTCACAGATGCTGCCAGACCTGCTGAGTTTTTCTAGCAGCTTCTGTTTTTGTTCCTGATTTACAACATTCGCCGTTCTTTTGGTTTCTATCTGGCAAAGTATGAGCCTTGGGGAAGCTGGATGCAACAGTAAAGATGGAGTGAGTGTGAATTTGCAGAGAAAAAAGTGTAGCTCTTTCCACGCATTATTCCTGGAACAACTAGCCACTCAACAAGTATCTGCCCAAAGATTAGCATTCCTTGCATTCGAACCATCTTTGAAAGGTCACTGTGCAGCCAGGCAAGTATTGGCAACTGAGCATTGCCCCTCACCAGTGATATTATGTCACAGCAGCCACAGGGCACATAGCCAACATAGCTGAAACTCCCTCACATGGACAACCCTTTTCTCTCACCCTAGTTATTGTTTAACCACCATGCAACTCATTTCATTGTCCTCAGCTACATCTGTCTGAATAATTTTGTATATTAGCATAACCCCAATGTCCCCAGTGCCCACTGAACAGCTGCAGATTGTCATTGTCTAACTGGAGAACAAGACACTCAGGCAAGCAATCAGACAATTTCAGACCTAAATGTGAGAAAGGGAAAGGGAACAGAAATGAATGAGAACAAAGAACAATGTAGCACAGAGCAGGCCCTTCAGCCCTCCAAGCCTGCACCGACACATTTTTGCCCTTAGTAAAACTGTCTTCACTTACAGGATCCATATCCCTCTGTTACCTTCCTATTCGTGTATTCATCCAGGTGCTTCTTGAAAGCTGCTATTGTGTCTGCTTCACCACCACCTCTGGCAGTGCATCCCAGGCGCTCACCACCCCTTGTGTGAAAAGCATACTTCGCACATCTCTTTTAAACTCTCCCCCTTGCACCTTGAACCTGTGGCCCCTAGTAATTGATCCCTCCACCCTGGGAAAAAACCTCGTATTTTCTATCTATGGCATTCAGAATTTTATAAACTTCTATCAGGTCGCCCCCTCAACCTCCTGTGTTCTAGTGAAAACAAACCCAGTCTATCCAATCTTGCTTCATAGCTGAAATCTCCCATACCAGGCAACATCCTGGTGAACCTTTACAGTACCCTCTCCAAAGCATCCACATCCTTCTGGTAATGTCATGACCAGAACTGTATGCAATATTCGAAGTGTGGCCTAACTAGAACATGGAACATAGAACATAGAACTGTACAGCGCAGGAAAGGGCCCTTCATGACGTCAAATTAAACTAATCCCTTCTACCTGCCATTGGTCCATATCCCTCCATTCCTTGCATATTCATGTGCTTATTTAAAACTCTCTTAAATGTCCTATTGTATCTGCCTCCTCCGCCACCTCTGTGTAAAAAACTTGCCCTTCACGTCTCCTTTGAACTTTCCCCCTCTAACCTTAAATCCACACCCCCTAGTAGAAGACACTTCAGCTCTGGGAAAAAGATTCTGACTATTAACCCTATCTATGCATCTCATAATTTTGTAGACCTATCAAGTCTCCCCTCAGCCTCTGCCATTCAAAAGAAAACAACACAAGTTCTTCTTGCCTCTCCTTATAGCTCATATGCAACATTCTAAGTGTGGCCTAATCGAAGTCTTATAAAGCTACCACATGACATCCTGACTCTTGTACCCAATAAAGGCAAGCATGCCACATGCCTTCTTTATCACCCTATCTACTCACATTGCTACTTTCAGGGAGCTATGGAGTTCAACCCCAAGATCCTTCAGTACATCAATGCCACTCAGAGTTCTGCCATTAACTATATACCTTTCCTTAACATTTGATCTCCCAAAATGCAGCACCTCACACTTACACGGATTAAACTTCCATAAGTTCTAAGCTGAAGTTCTATAAAGCTGCAGTATAACTTGTCTATCCTTATACTCAATCCACCTTCCAAGTATGCCATAGGCCTTTTTACCATATCTACCTGAGCTGCCACCTTCAGTGATCTGTGGACCTGCACATTCAGGGTCCTCTGCATATCAATACTCCTAAGGCTTCTGCCATTCTTCATCCTGCCATATCCTCTGACAATCCTCCTCACTATCCGCAACTCCACCAATCTTTATATCATCCACAAACTTATTAATTATACCAGCTACGGTTTCCTCCAAATCATTTATGTAGATCACGAACGGCAGAATTCGCAACTGATCCCAGTGGAACACCACTAGTCACAGCCCTCCATTCCGAAAAGCATCCTTCCACAGCTATCCTCTGTCCCCTATGACTAAGCCAGTTCTATATCCATCTTGCCAGCTCACTCCTGACACCATGGGACTTCTCCTTTTGTACCAGTCTGCCATGAGGGACCTTGTCAAAGGCTTTACAGAAGTCCGTGTAGACAACTCAACTGCTTTTCCATCATCAATCATCTTCGGCACCTCCTCAAAAAACTCTATCAAGTTAGTGAGGCACAACCTTCCCAGCACAAAACTGTTCTGCTAATCGCTAATCTGTCCATTTCCTTCTAAATGTTTATAGATCTTGTCCCTGAAAATCTTTTCCAATAATTTCCCTGCCACCGACGTAAGGCATCACAGGCCTGTAATTTCCTGGATTATCCCTGTTACCCTTTTCAAGCAATGGGACATTAGCTATTCTCCAGCCGTTTGGGACCTCACCTGTGGTCAAAGAGGATGCAAAGATGTCTGCCAATGATCCAGCAATTTGTTCTCTTGCATTCTTTAATATTCTGAAGGCAACAGAGGCTGAACTGCACCCTCACAATGCCAAGTAGACTTTAGCATTGTGTTCAAAAACTGAGACTGTCAACAATTGTATGATGTATCCTGCTCTCATCTGTTGGTATCAATGAGGCTCTATCTGTCTTATAGCACCCAATGCATGTGAGCTCTGTCATGGACAATGTTTCCAAGGTTCTCATCCTCCTTCTCTGAACACTGCCCCACTTTGACCAGTTCCAGAATCCTGCGCATCACTTCTTTGCTGCTCCATTTGTGCAGAGCACAGCACATCACATGATGCACCATACCCGGTAAGAACTATACTTGAGGAACCCCAACCCGTCCAAGTCCAGAACAAGCAGCAGATCTGCATCTTCAGAGGCCCTATCATCTGCTCCAATACATCCCTGATTGAGGCACTGGCAGCATTGTAACTATGATCCACATCAGTCGAGGTTGTGCAACAATTTAATGAACGATGGTCGCAGTTGGTAGCCCCTGTCTCCCAGTAACCAGCTTTGTAAGTCCCCCTGGATCCTCAAACACAACAGGTGTATGAGAACGCTCAACCTGTACGAGTCAGGCAGTTGCTGGGGTAGTGGGCACATGCAGGCAAAGTGATCATGACTATGATAATAGGCTCAGCTTGCCCCCATCCCCTCCAGCCTTGACTCCTACATCTCCCCACCTCAAGAGAATTTCTACCACAAGTGCTTTCACAATAGTAAACATGCTGGCATAACTTCAAGCTGATAATATTAGTGGAAGCACAACACTGCTCCTCCCTTCAACCATTTAAGGCTCTGTGGAGACTTCTGCTCTTATCGGAAGAGGAAGTTCCTCCCCAGTGAGTTGCCAGCCAATCTGATCCCATGAAAGAGTCAGCATAAGCCCACTCTGACTGAGCCAGCGTGACTAGCCATTTATTATCAATATATTGCCTCACACTGCACTTTCCCCTTTTACATATCACTTACCCATTTTGCACATAGCTGTGTTCAAACACGAGCTGCATATCATGACACATATGTCTCTGTATTTAACAGCATTGTTTTGTAATTTACAAACCTTCTATGTATGTAGTCAACACCTCAAATGGCCCACATGCTTTTGTCATTGTAGTTTCCAATACCTCAAAGCTACACCATGGGTACATATTAACAGGAGGAGATCATTTAACTCCTTGAGCCTGTTCTGACACTAAATAAGACCATGTCTGGTTTTCAACCTGACTTCATATAATCACTTCTTCCCCTTTCTTTTAACACCTTTAGACAATAAAAAGTATAAATCTCAGTTGTAATAATAAACGCTGCTCCATTGTCATCTGGAGAAGAGATTTTCAAACCGCTGCCACTGTTTTTGTGTACAAGAGTTGCCTTGTTTCAATGCTAAAAGGTCTACCTCTTATTTTTAAACTGGCCCCTTGTCTTAGATTCCCATATGAGCAGAATTAGTGTCATCCAGCTCTATCCCACCTGTTCAGCCTGATATCTTAAAAGCTTTGATCAAATCACCCCTACCCTTTAATTTAAATTCCACTGAATACAGCCCCATTCCAATTGTTTAACTTCCTCTGGTAGCTTAATCCTTGAAGATATCTGATTCAGAATTGCTTCTGGTCCAATTCTGATGAATCACAAAAGAATCGCAAATCATGAAATTGCTATTGCGCAAAAGGTAAAAACGTAATCTCCATCTGAAATGTTAACTTTGTTTCTCTCCACTGTTATTACCTGTGCAGCTGAGTGTTTCCAATGATTTTTGGATTTGCTTTTACATCCAGCATCTACAGTATTCCATTTTCTATCCTTTTTATCCAGCTCAAGGAAATGGCAACACCTTAATGACCACAATCATGTACATTGTCCCAGGTGATTCATTAAATTGTGATAAGAGTTTGATGTAATCGAGACCTATAGAAATGAAATGGTTCCATTGAATGTAGTTCCAGTGTGTCTTGAAACTGATCTTACATCACTTGTTACCAGAGCAACCCCAACATAAACAACTGGAAGCCAGAGAAAGCATCAGAGGAGTAGGAAAGCTGACGTTTCGGGCCTAGACCCTTCTTCAGAACTAATATTCCTACTATCTCTGGAAGCCAGCGAAAGTTCTCATAGAATAGAATCTCTACAGTGTGGGAACAGGCCCAACAAATCCACACTGACCCTCAGAGCACCTACCCAGATCTATCTCGCATTACCCACCTAATCTACACATCCCTGAAAACTACGGACAATTTAGCATGGCCAATCCACTTAGTCTGCACACCTTTGGACTGTGGGAGGAAACCAGAGCCAACACACGCAGGCACAGGGAGAATGTGCAGACTCCACACAGACAGTCGCCCGAGGCTGGAATCGAAACTGGGCCCCTGTGAAGCAGTAGTGCGAGCCATTGAACCACTGTGCCGCCCACAGGAAGGTGAGACTCCTTCGAGCCAGAATTGGACTGGCGACCTAAGGATGACAGATTTGCAATACACTACAGTCCTCTGCTCTACCAGCTGAGCTGTATGAACTTTGTTGAAAACTCTTGACTCTGACCTCCCATTGCTTCTCTGGACCTCTATCTTGGTCACAAGTAACCAATATCTCAGGGCACAATCCATGGGTAGTCCACACACACACACACACACCTGTTTCCACAGAGCAGCCTCCCCACACACTCTGATGTGCCAATATGCATTGCACCAACATCTTTCATTGCAATACAGTTGTTAGAACAAATTGTCTTAGGGACTGGCATCCACTTCATGAATTGGACCAGGCTTGTTTGCTTTCTGACTGCTCATTCACACTGCACTGCATAGATACTCATAGCAACCTGCATGGATACTCATAGCATCCTGCCTTGCTTTTTAACACTTTCCCCTCTTTAGCTAGAATTAAATGCTCACTATGCCACAATATAAGTCAGGCAGCTTGTCTTGCTTGCAGCAGTCATCAAACGAGTGGTGGACACCCTTCAGTCAACAAGGTACTGCCACAACAGTCAAGGACAAGCCTCCAATACCAGTCCAGTGGCTTAGGTACTGTAAGTCAATCACCTACAGTGATCAGGGTCAAAGGTTCCATGCCTCTACTGTTAGGATGCAGGCCACAGTTAACCCTGTAGATCTAGTGCAAACTGTCCTGGGATTCCTGGGATGTCGGTCAGGGAGTTGCACAGTAGTCTTGTCAGTCTTACGTCTGGGCTGCCCATCCAAATCTATCAAGAAAATGGACCAAGGTCAGTTCTGGGGCTCTGTCAGCTAAAGCACAAGGCTGGGGGAAACTGTTATCCAGGGCCACTGCTGTGGGGAACTCAATTGCAGAGATTGTAGGCAGCATGCTGGAATGTAGGGGTATAACATATGCAAAGGGGGTGGTGACTCAGCAAATAAGGGAGAAGACAATAGTGCTTGGAAGAGAAAAGGGTAATGCTGGAGGGGAATTGTTGCCAGTTAACAACAATCTGACATCAATGAATGTCAGTGCACCACTATATTTGGCATGTCAACTCGATATGTCTGAGCTGCTGGCGTAAAGTAGGGAAATTAACATTTAGATGGATGTCTTGGGTAGGAACAAGATGGCTTTTAAGACCAATACATTGAGGCCCAAAGCATTGACAAGGAGAGCTGGCAAGAAGGGAATGTGACCATATTTTACCTTCAGTTCATAGAACTGCTGATCGGAGTTAGATGTAGAATGTAGAATGGAGTTAGTTTTGAATGATTAAGAAATAGGTTACATCAGTGTAAGAGCTTTAGTTGAAAGCTCCAAATCAGAAGCTTTTGGTTAACATTTTGAAAGGGTTATTTGAAGCTGAAAAGTCTAAGATTTTACATTCTTAATTGAGGAAGAGGATATCAAACTCACAAGAATTTGGTCCGACATATAGATTTGAGAGAGAAGGGGGTTTGACCATTGATGTTGGGTTAGGTGGGATTGAATTTTTACTGTGTTTTGAAATTTTTCAAATTGAGTTAAATGTAAGTAACTTAATATCTTATTTTATCTTAATTTCTTTTGCATAATAAACTTCTGTTTCATTGACAAAACCAAATCTGAAGAATGTTTCAGTGAAGTTTAAATTTTTAAAAAATCTGTCAAGGCAATTTCAGTCTGAATTGTCCAGTAATAGCAACAGCTGGGAACGTAATGGCATTCACAATAAAGTGTCACCTATACCATCTATGTGCTTTAGAGGTTCTTCTTTTTTCTTTCCTTTCCATTACGTCTAAGTGCAGTCCTGGGGTTTGCAGCTGAAGTGATGGAACCCTGCCTGCAGTAGAGAGAGACGGTTGGCCTGAGAGTTATGATCAGTTTTGGTCTTCTTCCCATAGGCTTACTATCAACCATCCTTTTGTCTACCTAAGTTTCTTTTTATCTCAGCAGGCTCCATCTCCATCTATCTGCTCACTCTTTTAACAACCGTGCCTTCCCCCATCCCTTGCATTCAGCATGAAAATATCACCTTTTCCTAGTTACTATCAGTTCTGAAGAAGGGTCACTGGACTCATAAAATTAACTCTGCTTTCTCTCTAGATGCTGCCAGACCTGCTGAGTTTCTCCAGCAATTTCAGTTTTTGGTCCATCATCCTGCTGTTGCCTAGTTGTTAGCACTGAGCACCAATGCTGGGACAATGGAATAAAGCTCCACGCATTTATCCAGCAGATACAGAGTGTGCTGGATGTGGCTTCCAAAGGCATCTGCCAACCTGTCCATGAAAGCCAGAGGCAGCAGGACGCAAACGGAGTGGAAGTGTCCTGCAGCCTTTGTGTTAGCTTTCCCATTGTCTCCAAGAAACTTCACTGCTGCTCCTGTGTCTGCTTTCACATTTCTATGAAGTTCTGACACCAGGATTTCTTCTGTTGCCTGCTACTGAGCAGGACCCCGGCCTCTGGCAATTCTCTGAGTGCCAGTGACTTGGAGAATTTTTTTTCCCTCAAGCAGCTATGGAGAAGTGGAATGAGGTTCCAGTCTGTGATTGAGTACAGTTCTGTTGCTGCTGATAGTTTACATTTACTCACAGATACCCAGTTTTTGAGTTGCTCTATCTGTTTAAAATCTGTCCATTTACCATGGACACACAACACAAGAGAGGGTATCCTAACTGGAAGACAGTATTTTTTCTCCACAAGGACTGCTCTGTGGTCACTCGCACCTGTCATGGATGGATGCATATGCAACAGGTAGATTGGTGAAGATGGGATCAAGTTTGTTTATCTCTCTTGTTGATTCCTTCACCATTCGCTGCAGAACTAGTCTAGCAGCTATGTCCTTTAGGATTTGGCCAGCTCGGTCAGAAGTCATTGTTGATAACAGACATCGAAATCTCCCTACCCGGTGTATGTTCTGTGTCCTTGCTACCCTCAGCGCTTCTTCCAAGTGGTGTTCATCATGGAGGGACACTGATTCAGCAGCTGAGGGGGAGGCATGGGTGATGGATAGCAATTTGCAGGAAATTTCCTTTCCCATATTTGACCTGATGCCATGAGACTTCATGTGGTCCAGAGTCAATGTCGAGGACTCCAAGAGCAACTCCTTACCAACTATATATTACCATGCTGCTACCTCTGCTGGATCTGTCTTGAGTACTGGCAGTGGTGTTGTCTAGGACACTGCATGTAAGGTATGATTCTGTGAGTATGAGTACATCAGGCTGTTGTTCGACTTGTCTGTGGAATAGCTGTCTATTTGGCATATCTGGCACAAGACCCCAGATGTTAGGAAGGAGGACATTTCAGGGTCAACCAGACTGTGTTTGCCATTTTTATTTTTGCTGTCTCAATTGAAGCCACGAGATCAATTCCTTTCTAGACACTTTATTGGAGTTTGATACAAATGTGTGGCTTGCTAAGCCATTTCAAAGGGCCGTTAAGGGTCAACCACATTGATGGAAACACATGCAGGCCAGACCAGGTAAAGGCAGCAGATTTCCTTCCCAAAAGCACATTAGTGAATCAGATAAATTGTTATGACAATCAACAATAGTTACAGGTAGGTTTTTCATTTCAGATATTACTAAAATCAAGGTGTGCAGTGGACCTTTCATTTTCATTCCGTATGTTAAGGAAACTTACATTTTTCAACATATCTTAATTGCTTAAATATTCATAATTGTGCAATCTGTTTGTTATTTTATTATTTATTATATTATATGATATGATGAGTTATGATTATTTGTTGCATTTGAACTGTATCAGCAATTTGACAGATCACAATGTTTTCTCAAAGAACAAAATATCCACATATCTACATTCACATCCTTTCATCCATCGCACAGCCATCCATTCATCCATCCATCAGTCCTTAACATGAGCTGCCAACCTATTTACCATTTCAGCTTGATCCTTCTGTTCCATTTCCTGTGACAATCTTTGGCCCATTGCATTGACCCAAAGAGGTGAACAAGCATGAATCACACATCCTGCATTATTAGCAGAAGCTAAACAGCTCAATAGCATTGGAGGTACGAGGATGAATCTTTTTATGCCACGCTGGTGATTTTGGCCTTGAATGTGTTTGGCTACAACAGTGATGTATCCCCAGATGATGAATGAGTTCAAAAGGAATGGCTGCCACTTTTGGGAGAAATGAAGGTACAGGGCTACAGGGATGGGTGAGGGAATGGGACTAATTGGATTGCTATAAAGGGATCGAGCATAGATTTAATGGACTGAATGACCTCTTCTGATTCTGTAGTGACTCTAAGATACACTCTGGTGTCTTGAATAATAAAGCACCCTGAAAATGAACAATTTTTACCCAGCTGATCAATTTTAGCTACAATACAGATCCACAAGCCTTCTATGCTTTAAAAAAAAGAAAAAATATAATCAGAACAGATTAAATCAAATATTAATCCTAATTATATCTGCATTTAAGAATACTATACATTGCACTCCACTGGAATGACTAAAGCAGTTCCATTATATTTGAGCCCTAGAAGCAATGAAGCGTGATGTAGGCTAAATCAGACACAAGGGAGTATTATTCTCTTTACGGTAACCTGAAAGTAAACAGAATTAGAGTCATGCTGAAATGTAGCTTGGAAATGCTTGGCACAAAAGAATACCAATCAGCCTTACAAGAACATCTATGCAGTTCATTAAAAAGGTATTTCCATGGCATCACATTCATTACATTGCTGATGAATGCAGCTGATTAAATTCTAAAACAGGACATTCTGGTGCTCATTTAATTTTATAGAAGTAGCATATACAATTACATTTTTGTTCATTCATTCATGGGATATAGCAATTGCTGGCAAGGATAGCAATTATTGCCAATCCCTAATTGCCGTTGACATAGCGAGTTGTATCAGTCCACACTGCCGTTAAAGGAGTTCCAGGATTTTGAATCAATAGCGATGAAGGAATAAATATTATATTTCCAAGTTAGGATAGTGCGTCGCTTTGAGGGGGACCCTGCAGATGCTGGTGTTCTAATGCTGCCTTTATAGAAACATAGAAACATCAAAGATAGAAGCAGGAGGAGGCCATTCAGCCCTTTGAATCTGCTCTGCCATTCATCACAATCATAGCTGATTGTCTAACTCAATGGCCTAATCCTGCTTTGTCCCCATAACCTTTGATCCCATTCACCCCAAGTGCTATATCTAGCTGCATCTTGAATACATTCAATGTTTTTGCATCAACTACTTCCTGTGGTAATGAATTCCACAGGCTCACCACTTTTTGGTGAAGAAATATCTCCTCATCTGTGTCCTAAATGGTCTACCCCAAATCCTCAGACTGTGACCCCTGGTTCTGGACACACCCACATCCTCCCTGCATCTAACCTGTCAAGTCCTGTTAGAATTTTATAAGTCTCTATGAGACCTTCTCATTTGCCTGAACTCTAGTGAAAACAATCCTAACCTAGTCAATCTCTCCTCATAAGTCTGTCTATCCTTCTAGGTGACAGAGATTATGGATTTCTGAAGTGCTATCAAAGAAATTTTGGAAACTTACTGCACCCTAGGATGTAGATGGTGCAAACTGTTGCTACTGTGTGTCAGGATGTGTTGTCCTAGATTGTGTGGAGTTTCTTGAGTGTTGTTGATGCTGCAGTCACCCAACCCAATATTCCATCATATTCCTGACCTTCGTCTTGTAGAACCTAAGAAACAGGAGGAGGAATCAGCCATTCAGCCCATCAAAATGCTCCACTACTGATAAAATCATGCATAGTCTGATTTTGGCTGTAAATCCACTTTCCTGTCTGGTACACTATAACACATGATTCCTTTGTTAATCAAAACTCTACCTCATCCTCTAATATATTCAATGACCTAACCTCCAAAAACCTCTGAGAGAAGAAATTCTTCCTAATTACTGTCCTAAATGGGAGATCTCTTCTTTTGAGATTGTGCCCCCAGTCCTAGATTCCACTATTCGGGGGAACATCTCAGCATCTGCAGCTAGAAAGCAGGCAGACTTTGTAGAATCAGGAGGCAAGTTACTCAAGGAAGAATTATCAGTCTTGGACCTGCTGTTGTAACCGTAGCAGTTACAAGGATGGCTCAGTTAATTGCCAGTCTATAGTGATTGATTGATTGATTTATTATCATGTGTACCTAAGTGCAGTGAAAAGCATTGTTTACAAGCAGTACATACAGATCATAGTAAAGTTGTACAGATCAAAACAACTTAGACAGAGGTGTAGGTTACATTGCACAGGGCATGTGCTGGGTGAGATCATGTTAGCAAGATCAATCATTATTTGAGGCTAGAGAGTCCATTCATCAGTCTAATAGTGGCTGGGAAGAAGCTGTTCCTGAACCTGCTCGTGCGTGTGTTCAGGCTTCTGTATCTTCTGCCTAACAGAAGATGTTGTAGGAGAGGTGTGATGGGTCTTTGATGATGTTGGCAGCCTTTCCGCATCAGCGAGCTATATAAATGGAGTCCGAGGGTGGATGGTTGGCTTCTGTGATGGTCTGGGCTATGCCCACCACCTTCTGTAGTTTCTTACAGTCCTGGGCAGAACGGTTGCTATACCAGGCCATTATGCACCCGGACAGTATGCTTTCAATGGTGCATCTGTAGAAGTTGATGAGGTTCCTTATGGACATGCCAAATTTCCTGATCCACTTGAGGAAGAAGAGGCATTGTTGTGCCTTCTTAACTGTTGCATCTATGTGGCCAGTCCAGAACAGGTTGTTGGTTATCATCACTCTGAGGAACCTGGTGCTCTCACCCTCTTAATCTCAGTTCCATTGAAGTAGATGGGGCATGTTCTCCTCCTTTCTTGCTGAAGTCAATGATCAGTTCTTTAGTTTTTCCAAGATTGAGAGAGAGGTTGTTTTCATTGCACTAAGTCACTAAGCCCTCTATCTCCCTTCCGTATTTTGACTCGTTTTTAGATATCTGTCCTACTGCAGAGGTGTCATCAGCGAACTTGTAGATGGTGCTTGTTTAGAATTTGGCAACACAGTCATGGGTATACAGGGAGTACAATAGGGGCTGAGGATGCATCCTTGGGGTCCCCAGTGTTGAGTGTTATTGGGAGGAGGTGCAGTTACCTATCTTCACTGATTGCGGTCTACGGGTCAGAAAGCTGAGGATCCAGTTGCAGAGGACCAAGATCACAGGGTTTTGACATCAGTCTGGAGGGGATAATGGTGTTGAAGGTCAATGAGCACAAGTCTGACACAAGTATCTTTGTCATCCAGATGTTCCAGCAATGAGTGCAGGGCTAAGGATAATGGCATCTGCTGTAGACCGGTTACATCGGTAGGCAAATTGTAGGGGATCAAGGCAGACTGGGAGACTGGAGTTAAAATGGGCCATGACCAGCCTCTCGAAGCCCTTCATGATAATTGACACCTACATGCGACTTTGGGAGATGTGGGGGCAGTTGTTCAGCGATTGTAATGCATTTGGGCACAGAGGGGAGTGGGAGAGATGGTTAGATTCATTCTAGCTAGAGATGGTCATTGCCTGGCAATTCTGTGACACAGATGTTATTTGTCACTTATCGGCCCAGGAATGAATATTGTCCAGGTGTTTTTATGCATGGCAACATGGATTACTTCAGTGTCTAAGGAAAATCATGAGTTGCAGAAGAAGTGCAGCACTATGGCACACCACTTGGCACACTGATTTCTGTTGACATTTAGGCTCCACACAGACTGATTCCTGAGATGAAGGGACTGTCTTATGAAGAGCGATGGTGCAGATGTGACTTTTGGAAAAGTAAGAATCAACATCACCAAAATATATACAAGTCTTTGAGATGTTGAACAATAAGAGCTGAAAGCTGTTTCCCTGGCTGGAGAGTCTCTACTAGGGAATGTGGTTTCCAACTACAGTTTGGCCATTTAGATGATGTGAGATTTCTTCATCAAGAAAATTGGAATTCTCTACCTTAGACCCTGTTAGATCTCACCTAGTAATTGTATTTATCATTACAGGGGATTGATAGCTTTTCAGACAGTAAGAAAATCAGGGGATGTAGTGATCGGGCGGAAAAGTGGAGCTGAGTTCAAAGATCAGCCATGAGCTTACTGAAGGGGTCAAATAGGCTTGTTCTGCTGGTGTTTCTCACATTCCTTTCTCCTCCGCTGTGTTTATCCATGTACCCTATCTCAACATCTTCTGGTGATTGCAACTTAATGAATGCTAACCAGAGATCAGAACATTTTCAAGATCTGTCCCCAGTTTCACTACATCAAGCCCCCTCACTTCCTCAAAAGCCCACAAAAGTGAGAACAACAGTATATACTTTATCAGGAACAATCTGATGCCACCCAAAAATTACCCCTAATTAGGTTTGTCCCCTGAAACATTAGCTCTGTGATTCTCTCTATGGAAGCTGAGCATTTTCCGTCCTTAGTCCACATGTCTGGCATTTCCAGCAATTTGCTTTTCATAGAATCATAGAACCCCTACAGTGTGGAAGCAGGCCATTTGGCCCATTGAGTCCACACTGACCCTCTGAATAGAATCCCACCCAGACACGGACACAGCCCCCTACCCTATCCCTGTAACCCTGCACCTACCAAGGCCAATCCACCTAGCGTACACATCTTTGGACTGTGGAAGGAAACTCGAGCCCCCAGAGAAAACCCACACAGACATAGGGAGAATGTGCAAACTCCACACAGACAGTCGCCTGTGTGTAGAATCGAGCCTGGGTCCCTGGCACTGTGAGGCAGCTGATGTAACCACTGACCCACCGTGCTACCCATCGTGTGTTTCAGTCGACTAATGAAACCTACTGTCCAGCAGCTCCTCCCTCCAAAACATACAAAGAGAAGGTGGTGGTGTAGTGGTAAAGTCACTGGACTATTCAGTCAGAAGGCTCCTGTGAATGGACTCTCGGGGACTTACCTCCTGGACATAGCTCAAACTGCACACCCACCTTCAATTTATGCTTCATAAAGCCTCTTACTGCTAGCCAATGTGTACTGCTCATTACTGTTCTGAGGAAGGGTCACTCGACCCAGGCTGATGTTCTGGAGGCATGGGCTGAAATCCCACTATGGCAGATGGTGAAATTTTAGTTCAATAAAATCTGAAATAAAGAGTTGGCCTCGCTGGTTCATTAGCATCCCTAACTGGAGCAAAAACAAAGTTGCTGGAAAAGCTCAGCAGGTCTGGCAGTATCTG
>NC_063366.1:19542947-19543687 GCF_021869965.1 Rhincodon typus | reverse complement strand
ATTAACCATGTTACAGTGCTCAAGTTCATGATGCACACCTTTCATATGGATTGTAGCAATAAATTAATTGTAACGTCACCTATCCCTTTATCTCATTGCAATTGAAAATAACTGGCAGAGGTATAACAACAGCATCAACAAGTCAATGCAGTTTGTTGTGTGCAAAGGTATAAAGGTTTGAAAGGGTTAGTACCAAAGAGTGCTTTAAGCACTGCCCACTATGATGATGTCATTCTACTTGAGGGCACAGTATCTTAAAGTCACAGAGAAGTGAGGCCTCGCATTCTAGTCTTCCTCAGTCTCTGTAATGATGTCTATCATATCAATGTAATATGTGACTAGTTGTGAACATGCAATAGACTACTTGTTCAATTCAAAAGCATCTTCCAGGGAGACCAATAAGTGGTGTGCTCTACCATTTGAGACCTAACAGACTTTGTAGATTTCTAAGCTTAAAAAAGGAAGATGGTAGCAAACCTACCATATAGTGAAGTGCAGATTTGGTTCAGCTGAACATATAATGTGATGAGCAGTGTGTAGTTCCCATTTAGCTGCCTCAATGCCATATGCTGGCAACTGTAAATGTCTAAACTTTTTCCAGTATCTTCAAACTCTGCTTCAAGTCATCTGTGCCTGCAGTCAACAACAGGAAAGAGCTCCACATTAAAGAATTTCTATAGAACTGGAGGAAGTTCTGAGGAAGGGTCACCGGACCCGAAACGTTAACTCTGTTTTTTTTT